>NW_009626174.1:0-85959 GCF_000690535.1 Cariama cristata | reverse complement strand
AGCCCCGGTAGTTTCACGTCTTACCACCTGCAGCTGGCTGCAGCCTTTATCTAAACAGTCGCTGTGGGATGCAGCGGGGGATTACACCGGCAACTGCCATTTATCTTCTGGGCAAAGGAAGTGTTAGAATAAAACCATTAGTCTGGTGAATGAGGCACAACTAAAAATTACCCTGCTACGGGAGTAAAAATCCTCTCATGACGGTATTTGTTGATTATGTACTAGCCCTGCCACAGACCATCAATAAGGGCATCTTTAAGTAGCGCAAACTTCACAGCAAGCCTTTAGATATTGAACAGTTTTAATCTTACTTGGGGACATACCACCTGTTGTGGCATCGCTCTAACCCCACGTTGTGTGGTAGCTAACACTGCCGGTCTCTAAAGGCAAACCCCTGGGAATCTCCCTGCGTACACGGCACTTGGCTTCCGCGCCCGTAAAATGCTTCGGGGTTTCACTGCACCTCTCCCGACCCTGAGCGACCACGCGAGGCCCGAAGACCCTCGTCTTGTTTGATATCGTCGTTACTGGTCTGAAAGACATTACACCTGCAAAGCTGTGCTCTGGGATGCCGCTTTGGATCATCTTCGGATTCAAGTAGGGCACATGTGAAGGAAACAAGTACAGGAATGCTGAGTGAATTAAAATCATTTTCTGATTTCTTATTATAGAAGTACATGAATATAAATTTTATTCTTTTTTAATACTTGTTGCAATTTTGGACATACTGATAGGTTGGGGTGAGGACGCTGTTATTCCCAGAAATGCCTATGTGGAGGAAAAAACCCTACCTCTTCCATTCAGCAAGAAAGACAATAAAAGATTGTTAGGGTGGTTTGTGTGTTGGTTTTATTTTTTCTCTCCCTCTACGTGTGCATGTGAGAGCGAGTGAGAAAAATCTGCAAGTAGTGGTTGCTTCTGTCAGCAAATAGGGAGAACTTGTTTGGACACGGCTAACAAAAAGCATCTGCCAGCTACTAAATAAATGGTATATCCATTGTAACGCTTGGATAATAATAAAAAGACTTTACACCTGGTAAACAAGTTGACTAATAGGAGCCTTGGGCTGGCCAGGCTTCAGGCAACCGCCTCAAACAGCAACTCTGTGTTTGTGAAGCCCCGTGGTTCACTTCTCTAGCTATGAGATTTCCGTAACTCTCATCCCTCCCTTAACCACAAGTACTTTCTCACCGTGTTTTTGGCACTATGAGCTCCTGAAGATGCGCTGTAATCACCTTCCTTAGCTGGTATTATCAGCTTATGGGAATTCAGGTACGGAGGTGTTACGTCTTACTTGGTCTCGGCAGCCCCATTTTTCTTGCACAGATTTACGGCACTTTCTAATGCGTTGACGTGCTTGCTCTGAGCTGAAAGAAATTTCCAGGGAAATCTTTGAGTGGAGCCCGAGTCACGAAGGGGATGATTTACTGGGTTTCAGCCTGACTGCACCCCTGTGCCCAGGGTCACAGCCAGCGAAATGCCCCCGGGACCTGGGCGTGCGGGTAACCCCCACCGGCTCCTGCTGCCCCTTGGCGAGGAGGGGTGAATCCCATCGGCGCGGCGGTGTGAACACCGTTTGTAAGGGCACGGCAGCCCGACGTACAAGTGACGGCGTAGGGGACGTCACAGGTCGCTTCAAAGCTGCCACCGGAAAGAAGTGCAAGCAACTATTGCTGGTTGCACGCAGGTAGGTTTGGAAAGACCTGTGCTTCTGTCACTGTTTAAGGTGGGGCTGGCTCTTAAAATGGGTGGGAGACGCTCGCTGTTAACCCCTCCTGCCCCCCGGGAGGGAAGGGAAAGGAGAAAAGGGAGAGGGACTGATGGGCTGGAAATTAAAACTACTTTAATAGAACAGTAACAGTCAAAAAGAGTATAACAATGCAAGCACTAACACTACTAATAATAGAAATAAAAGGAAAAGTTATGTTAACCGGCATGTTAACCGTGGCAGCCAAAATGAAAGAGAACAAGTCTTCCTCTCTGCCCAGCAAGCAAAGGAAACCCCCTTGTCCTTAAAATAAGGAGGATATTCAGCCTAAACATACATAAGGAAAACATTCTTAAAAGCCAGTCAGAAATACCAGATTTTATTGATGGGATGTTAGGAGTCATAAATGATGGGGTTGTGGGCTTGGGGAAATCAGGGCGGATGGCCGGCAGGCTGCATACATCGCCCTTAAGAGCTGCGGTACTCGGGGTAGGCGCGCTTCACGTACCTTGTGCCAACCCATCCGTGCCGACGGGCGCGAGGCTCGCGAGAGGCGATGGGCAGCCCTCAAGGTGGTACCCGCAGGGCCGGGCTTTGGACTCGCCTGTCGCAGCCCTCGCTCCGTGGAGGTGCGTCGGGGCACGCCGATGGGGTTTTTGCCTTCCCTGCCCCTTCCAGCGCGCTGAAGGGCTGAGGCAGCATACAACAGCTTCTCTGCCTTGCTCGCGCGCCCTTTTGTGACATTCCAGTTCGTTTGGGTATTTAATAAGACCCATCCACGAGCCCCATCCTTCTGGCTGGTGGCCAGGCTTCAAACCCAACGGCGTCTCCTCATGTGCAACCGCTCCAGCGTTAGTGGCGGGGAGAAAGCCATCCTCCCTCACGCTTAATCGAATTAAATAACAGGAGTCTCGTCAGCGGTGGCTGCGGTGCTTTGCGGATCGTGCGACCCTGAGAGGAGAGTGCCGTACGGCAAGGCATGCGCCGCGTCACTTCGGCAGGAGTGGAGCCAGAGCAACTCAAGTCTGCGAGAGTAGATGTGGGATGCGTATTTATTTCCTCCAGTGAATGAAATGAGGACACTCCCACATCCTCCCTCACTGTATTATCAAAATCATAGACAAACATATGCTGCTTTTGCCTTTTTATGATGTTTTTCCTTGTATTATTTCTGTCACCAAAAGCTAGCTCGAAGAGCGCATCGTGACACAACTGAGTGGAGTCTGGGTATCACAACCAACGGTTATCACAACCTACAATCTTAGGCAGGAGACGGGACGCGTGTGCTCAGCCTCTCTGATGGGAACCCACACTTCCCAAGCCCTGGAGAAAAGGACTTTGCTAGCGTGGAGACCCTCAAGTGCTGGACTGACCAGCGCAGATCAATCTGATCTGAGGCTCCCTTCTGCGACAAGGCAGAAAGGGGGGGGCTGGCAACCTCCGAAAAGTTCAGGGGGCATAAAAACGGCAAGTTCACAACTTCTACAGGGGAGAAAAACCCAAACCAGGGAGAGCTGTTTTTCCTCTTCCAGCCAAATCCCGAGTGCTGCCGCCGGCACCCAGCCCGCCGCGGAGGTGGCCGAGGCACCCAGATGTGGCTAACGAGGGCCTTCAGCGATTGCCACTACGGGTGCTGGACACACGCCTACGGCCAGGATCGCCGGAGCGGAGACGCAGCGGGTCACTGCTGAGCTCAGCAAAAAAATACTGCACCTTTTATAACATAATTGCGTGCTTTATTGATATACACAGTAAAGCAGTATATAATACAATAGTAAGGCATATATTTGGTGAAATTTGGTATGTTGTGAAAAAATGCAGTAAAACAGAAGTTTATAAAAATAATTAGTAAATGTTACAGTGTTGGTGTTAAAACACAATATATTATGATATCCAAGTAATTAACCAGTACTGAGTAACAATGAAATAACATGCCATATGGTATTTATGTATTCAGCTACACTGATTATGTTTTACAGTTTAATACTTTGTCATTATAAGGAATATGAAATAGTTCCCAAATTATGCTTAAAAAAGCAGCGATAAAGCTTTCAACTTTTTAAATATTTGTTGACAGACTCACTCCAAAACTAAGATCTAGAAAGTAAAACAAACAAAACAAAACCCTGATGAAAACAACCGTGCAATCCATTTTTTCCTCCATTTTTTTTTTTTCTGAAGAGGTTTAACAGATAATGGGGAAAAAAAACCAACAAGCAGCCCATCTCTTTCTCAGATCTCAATTTAAACCTTCTGCTAAAAAAAGACCATGAGAAATACCGAGGGTTCATATTGTAATGAAGTGTTAAAAAAGCTCTTTATTAGGAAAGCAGAGGTTTGGGGGGATTGTACTTATTTTTTTTGTAAATGATTATCACTGTTGGTATTATTTAAATGATGAGACCTGGTCACACAATGGACACGTGGTGATGATGTAACATTATCCATACGTAACTGTCAGGAACACCACAAAACCAAAGTGAGGTAGAAATAGCATGACTAGCCATGTTCAATGTTAACTAGCATTCAAAATAAAATCTTTCCCAAGTTTAATTACACTTCATACAAGAAGAGGTAACAGATTTATTTACTCTCGCAATATAAAGTCAGATGGTGTGTTTCTACGTATTCTAAGGTAAAAGTAAAAGCTGGTTAAGAAAATGAAGTGGTAAAGCTTTTGCTGACAGCACCTCATACTCAAACCTACCTCCCACGAGCTGCAGTCAAGCTGGCTAATCTATTTCGCTATCAGTTCCTCTCTTTCTCAAGTTATTGTTAATTGTGCAGGATTACCTGTGGAGAGAAATGGGGAAGGAGAAAGGACCAGGGCTTTTGTCTTGGCGATAAATACCTCATGGAGCAGTGTGGCTACCTTCACCTGATCACCCTACACGCGCAAGAACAGCAGGAACTCTTCTACAGCCTTTCCCAAGGGTTGCTCGCAGCGTTACGGCTCCTTGGGACCGGCTGCTGTAGCAGGCTGAGACACGTACTGTGGAAAGCTCCGGTTTTACTTCCCAGAGGATCGAGGAGCTTCAGGCTCATGAACAACACTGGACAAGCGAAGATGCTCGGTGAGTCACCCACTCGTGCCTCGGGTCAGAAGCTGATCCCTCAGGGGGTCGGGAGGGAACTTCTCCCTTTCTCCTCTCCTCGGCAGCAAAGGGGACGGGAGCGGTGGCCGCGGCGGGGGGAGAGCTGTGCCCAGCTCCTGCCGAAGCACCGGCTGCCGGCCGTGGCCGGCGGGGTACCGACACCGAGGTCCAAAGGTTTAATCTGGTAAGGCAATTTCTACGTTCCTTTACTAATAGCGTTCAGGAATTTAGTCAGCAGAGGAAACGCTGGCACATAGGATGGTCATTGAGTTCTTTCCTTCTTTCCTCTGGGGTTTTTCTTTTTTTAATTAATTTTTTGCAGGCTCTGTCATGTAATGTGCTCTTTCATTTAGTTATTGCAAACTAGCTGTGTAATTCATGTAATTCTTAATTTTATTGGAAAGAGGTGACATAACTACCTTCATTGGAAGTTCAGGAATTATTTTTTTCAAGCCAGCCTTAGTCAGACAAAACCAACAAGAAATGTAAGTTGGCCGTTTTGGTGTCGCTGCAGGAAATATTTTTTTTCTTTTTTCTTTTTGATAGGCAAAGAAAAGAACACAGGACATGAGTCTCTCTGATGCAGTTACAGAGCTGAAATGAAACTAAACAAATGCACTGCCTCAGTATATTTTTTTGTGTTTTTTTAAAGGGGGTTTCTATAAACAATTATTTTTATAAAGCACACTTTAGTTTACAATCTTTCATTATAACTGTTATAAATTTTTTTTAAACAACCCGAAATGCGTTCCATATAAAGAAATGGCAAGTTATTTAGCTATCAAGATTTTACATGTAGTTTTCTTATAATTTTTGTACAATTGCATAGACGTGTAAAACCTGCCATTGTTAACAAAACAGTAACAGACTTAGGAAACTACTGAAATCTACAGTATAGTACCACTACCCTTCACAAAAATATAGATTTGTTTTCTTGTAAACTCTTACAGTCTAATCCTCTTTGTAGTATGAATATTATAAAAACCATGCGGGACGCCTGAAGTTGTAAAACACATCTTGCTATTCTAACACCTTGTCGTCGGTCATCACTGTCACTAAGGTTTCCATCGCTCTTCCCAAGTCGTCTGCCATGTGGAAAAGGCTCCCTACATTGTGGCCTGAAAAAGAAAGTCGAAGAAGAGGAAATGAAACGAAGACGACACGGCAGTATGTTAGTAAGAACACTTTACAGAAAAGGTCGAGCACAGATCCATCACTCTCCGTGTACCGCTCACCGCCATCCCCAGTGGAGCACACCGGAGAGGACTCTTCCCAAAAGTCTCCTGGATGAGTCTAATATGCTATCGTTAGCAAAAGTGTCCAGTTTTGCAGAACACTTAAGGGCAATACTGGCTTGAATGGCTATCGTAAACTGCGTGACAATAAGCCAGTGTGTCTGTGCTCCAAGAAACCCCCCGTAGTGACAAAGCTTCATCATTACGGATGTTCACCAAAAGCAACGTTTAAATCCATTGACATCACAGAAAAGTTTCCGACTGGTGCTGCAAGTGTTTGACCATTCAGTGTTCTATCAAGGAGAAAAACAGAAACAGATCAGCAGTAATTAACTAAACCATTAAACCCGAGAGGTCCCAGCAGAATACCTGCACAGACAGCTAAAATGATGACCAAACTAAACGGCTGCAGTTTATTCAATCCTTTTTAAAATATCCTTTGCTTTTCAGATGGCAGTCCAGCAGAAACAAAGATGCCACAATTATCAAGTAACTACTATACGGTGGTTCACGTCTGCATTTCTCCTCACCCGTAACCACTGTAAAGCCCTAAGATGGTGTAACCACAAGATGCGGTCCTCCTACACAAAAGTGATAAATAAACACAGAGTACAATTCTGGAGGTGAAACCTGTAGCTTCTCACACTCATTTTACCACTGCTGCAAATGGAAAGGAAAGGTAGCAAGGCCGATCAGCAGTAAGAAATGGCTTGGTCACAATTAGAGACTAAACAGACGTGAACGTAGGGAGATTAAATTGCCAAAAGTCGCCATTTTAGGCCCTTGGTGTACCCTGCCTGGTCGCCAGTTGCTGTTCAGAAGAGTCTGGGGCTCCTGCAAGTCCTATGTCAGATTTGCAGTCCTATATGACTGTCTCAAATACCCTCTCGCATCTCAAATGACAGGGACATCATGGTTTAAACAGCTGAATCCCATCTGGAGTCTCCCTCATGAAAAAATATAACTGAAGAGGGAATATGACAGAGATCTAGGCACCCTACAAGATCAGCATCCGAACCAAGGACGGAGTGTTCAACATTTCTTGCAAGGACAAGGAGGAATGAGCAGACAGAATGTCTTAAAACAAGCAGAAGGAAATTATACTCCACGCAGCACATAATTGTATTACTGCACTCATCGCCACAGGCTGATGTTGAGGCCAAACACGTAAATGAGTTAGAAAATAATCACTGAGGAAAGACTCATTTAGATGCAAAGAAGTGCACGTGACCTCCAACTCAAGAAGTCCCCAAGCTGCAGAGTGCCAGGAACTGAAAGTATGTAACAGGGGAAGTATTACTCAATAAAACTGTATGTTACTATGGCCCGAGGGGTTTGATTTACTCCCTGAGAGTACTTGTGATAGAACATTTGTCTGAAAAACCATGGGAGGTGCAATGCCATCTGCCCACAACACAGCTTCCCAGGAACACGTTGGGTTAGCCTGGATGCCGAGTCCTCGCCATGGTCCTTGAGGAAGGAGCACCCAAATGACGCCAGGACTTGCCCAGGGTACCCAGGGTGCCCCTTTCGTGCAGGCCTCACCTGTAACGTGCCCGAGCCTGGCTGTTACCACTGCCCACCTACACACTGGGTGGGGGTCCCTCCTGACACAAGTCTCTTCTCTAACAACCGGAATGAACCTTCCTCGTGGGGCAAATCAAACGCACCATCCTCTTCCAAATGCTCATCTATTGCGGTAGTCACACACTGCTGACATTTCTACAGTACACAGGAGCTTGGAGCAATGTTAGTTAATATTCACCAGCATTTATGGAATAGAAAAAAATGACCTAGGAAACATCCACAGAAGTTTGTTTCTTGTGGAGAACTACTCCCACCTTTTACATTCAAATACTAGCTCTTTTAAGTGGGTTTTTTAAAAAAAATGTAGCAGTCATTACACAAAACTAGGCCGTATCTAAATGATAACTACTCGACAAGCTGCCCATTTGACAGTGAGCTGTGCTCTGCATGGCACAGTTTGCCAGACAGCGATACAAAGAAATACTTGGTTCTAATCCGGTGACATTTTGCTAATTGCACTAATGCACAGAGAAACAGATGCCCCTAACAGCAGTTTCATCCATAAATCATTAATGTATAGCCAGCCTATTCATCCTAAGCAAAAACTTGCAATTTGCTCATCAGCACGTCAAGTAACAGTATATGAAAAATTCCTGTCAAGTTTTGGTCAAAACACAGTTTACTTTAAAATAAATGTATGCTACCACACTTATTTTAGACATAAGGGATAATCTCTCTTACTGGCACCATGCAGGCTGAGATCAATCCAGCAAATTAAACCACGGAAAGTGAAAATTTGACAAAGCCATATGAAAGCAAGAACATATTTTAGATGGAAGATGCTTATGTAAACAGAAAGGTAACTGCCACCGGCTTGCTCTGCTTACCTGAAACTCTGAGATGGCTCAGGTGCATTTGTAGCATGCGCTGTCAAGGCTTTGTCGGAATAACCCTGGTAAAATCAGTGACCCACAGCACCCCCACAAACATCCTGACCCTGCAAACTACTTTCAACAAATCTCTAGGCATTAAATACTCCTCTTTTTCCTCACCTATAGCAACCTACAGACACGAGATAGGGTGGCGGTGAGAGTCATACCCAGTGAGCCAGCTGTGAGAGGCACAGCTGCCTGGGGGGGTCACGGTCTCTCGTTCAGATTTGCTGCGATTTGTTGTTTCTAGAAGCAACGATGGGATTCCAGAGTTCTCCAGGGACTCCACCACCACTCATTCCCAGCTCGGGAAGAGTGATCACCCTTCCATGGACTTAAAGCAACTCAAACTGCTAAACCCCATCTTCAGAAAAAATTGTGGTTGTTAATACTATTTTGTTCTGTCAGAGAAAGAGCTGTAAAGGTAACAAAGGCATGCTGGTTTTATAGAAAGAGGCTAGGTCTAGAAAAAGTAACTTCAACCAAAAATAGAGAAAAAAAGTCAGTCAGAAGTGTGCCACAGTAGGTACGAACTGCTAAATTGTTCAAGCAACTAAAACATGGGCCAAGAAGACGTTACGCATCCAGGGATTCCTAGGTATTCTTTTCATACATAAAAATTACAGTAATGTCTGCTAGTCTTTTTTCCTTTTCTCTGTTAAATGCTGCCATATTTTTAAAACAACCATGCTTTGAACCCGATCTCCCGCCACAGAGGCTGCACAGAGGCACGTTGGGGTGATGAGGGCGAGAGGACTCCCTCTCCCCAACATCATCCGCGCTACCTCTCCAGCACAGGGCTTCATTCCTCTGCGGAAAAACTGAACCATCGTGGGTCTCCTCCTGAGCCATCGGAGTTTACAGCTCAGAGCGTGACCGTAAACCACTGCCAAGTGCAGTTTATGTTAACAGCTGGGCTGTAAAGTGCAACAGCCTGGGGACAGCAGTCTCCGGGAGAGTCAGGGGACGGGCGGACGGGCCAGACGAGCGGGCAACACAGCTCGGCTCCGGCCACTCCATCGGCCAACCCTCAGCTGGGCATCGGCGCACTGCCAGCAGCTTTTTTGCCTCTCTTGCACATGGGATTAACAGCTAGGTCAATCCAGACTGTAAATAGTTGAGAACAACATATGTAATAATTTCCTGGTACTGGATGTGCAATGAATGCACCCTCTTCTACAATGCCTCTTACTGAAATAAGCGCTCACATTCACTGACTGTTCCTATATAGCTCTGCCGCTTCTGATGAATCCTGCTCGCTGCCCTCTCTAAGGCTGAAACGTAGGACATACTGACATTTTTAATTAAGAAGCAAATGAGAAAAATACTGTCCTAAAAGCACTTAGAAAAATATAAAACATAGCTTTCCACTTATTATTATTCATATTTCTAAAGTAATGCCACCAAAGAAGGCATTAACTCCATTCTTTTATTTTATTTTTTTTTAAACATTAAAGCTGAAAAAGTTTTCTCCATGCTTGAGGCACTGAAAGGATGAAAGATGCTACTGCATAAGAAAAAAACTAGCACACACTTTGAAATGCAGCAGTAAAGCTCACAATGGACATGGACAGCATTAACTTAGACATAAAATGGAGGGAATATTAACTCAGGTGCATTTACTCTGAAAGCAGAAGACACCTATTTCTGCAGACACTAAGTACATCACTTCTGGTCACATATGGAATGATGCGTTCCACATCTGCTGAATTTGCTTTAGAGCCTCTACCAGAATTAAGGCCCTTGGGTGAGGGCGTAGTAACTGAATACCAATCTTATACTACAGCTTGTCAGAGAAATAAATGTGGAGCATTCAGACTCAAAAGAGTGGATAGAAAGTACATTAAGAAACCCTTACACAATGCAGTGTCTTTTTTAGCAGCACAGATTTCTAACCCTTCCCCGACAAAAGAAAAATCCTTCCTGTTGGTGGTTTGGATTTTGATGCCCTTATTCATATTGAGTAATGCCATGAAATCCATGGGATTACACATCAAGACAATACCTAATGTGAGTAATGGGATCAAAACCTGGCTGGGTGGGTTTAAAACTGCACGATCCGCCTTTGCACAGCTGGATTCACATATGAAGTAAAAGCTGACCCACACCTTAGCTCATACGCTTGACAAGCGGGTGGGGAACTGCGTTTTATATCCAGCTCTGCAGCTACCGAGCCCCCTCTGGAACTGCCAGCGAGCACAAGCACAACTGGAGAGCGGTGAGTGATTCACTGAAGTCAACTTCGTTAGGGTTAACCTGCTGGAATCCGATTAGGTAGGACACGCCCATTTTTCTAAATTTTTTTTTTAAATTAATTGTATCAAATACGCCCTCAGCAGCAGAAGCTTTTTCTGAATAATATGCATAAATATGAATGAGGATAGTGGAAATCAAGAACGTGTTTTGCCGAATTGGAGAATGATTCTCAGGCTGTATGCGCCGAGAACATGCAGGGCCGAATATGAAATAATTTCCATCAAATTTCTGGACTGCTGCAGTCTGTTGATGACATCCCAAGCACTCTTTTTTAATCCACACGAGAGGACTTGCCATGTGAGGAGAGACTTAACCTGCACTGAGGATCTTACACCTGGAAGTAGCTGGACCTGTGCCAGCTCCTACAGCCAATGCAGAGAACCACCACTGTTTCCAGGTACGGCACTCAAACAACCCCTGGCTCACCCAGGGACTGGGGGTTCACAACAGCTCTGCTGGAAACCCCAGCTCAGCGTGGTTCTGCACCAGCAGAAGTTTGCAAACCAGGTTACCCTTCCATTTCTGCCCCATTGACACCGACCACCTTCTGTGCCGGAAAGGTCATTTCACACCTACTTGCAATTGCACTCAAGCAGTCTCTGAATATTTTATCTTTAATAATAATTTTCGCTAGGAATTCATCTTTCAAACGTTGTATCTGGTTGGTGAGTGAAGAGCAGCTTCACAGAGGAAAAATCAAGGCGCTCTGGAAATACGTTCAAAGGTGCTATGACAACACAGCGCAAAACATTTTCCTCCATTAACAAGCAGCGACGTACAAATTCTAAAATCTATTTTGCATCAAACCAACCATGTCCCAAGTGCACAGTGAAAACCATGGCCCATTTGCATTGCTGAATACAACACTGTGGAGCAGGTGAATGTTAGTAGCATTCTTCATTCTGCAAGAGTGTATCAGGAAATTAAAATACCTGAATCTCTTATACCTCTCAACTCTCACTGTTCTAAAGAAAAAGAAAAAAACTATTTAATAAATGGAGATGATGGTTGGTATATTGGCAGATATATGTAAATACAACTGTGAGTATGTAAGCAGAACAGCAAGAGACGTGGGTCTCCCTATTGTGCTTACATACGAGAGCAACAGAACACAAGTCAGTGACTGCAGCGCATTTGCTGATCACATTTATCATACAGAGGTTTAATTTCAATGTCTTATTTTCTCCTCCCCGCTCCTGAGTTTCCACCTCTGGGAGGATGTAAGAAATGCAGATCCCAGAGCTAACCTTGTCTCCATTGAAAGTTGAGAGGTACACTACTGTTAGAGCACACATGGGGAAGGCACTCGGCAAAATCAAACAAAACCCTGAGCAACACAAAACCACCCCTGCCCTTCACCAGACCCAAGCAAACCCGTGCCGCTGTCACACGCATGCTGGGCACAGAAAGCAAGCGGTGACACACAGAAGCCATGGCGGTGAGCCTGCATCTCACTAACCTCTCTCACTGGCTTTCCAGGGGCATTTCTTCCTTTAGGAACAGAGGGAGGAAGTGGAAGAAATATCAGAAAAGACAGGAAAAAAACCATACGTGAATATATATTTTATACTGTAACAGACACTTCAATTTCCATTTGGGAATTTAATATAAAATAACCGCATTTCTGCTTTAAACAAAGACTGAAAGTGCACTGAAATCCACTGATGATTCTGAGCTGATTTACTCAACCACAGGTCTGTAATCCATGGCTTGGTTTTAACCTAACAAAAACACTTGAGAAAACTACTAAACCCAACTTACAGACCTTTCAGTTGAGGATAAGAATGGCAGAGGAGATCTGAAGTCACTTGCTGAGCAGCCAAATTTCCTGAATTTGAGTACTTCTACTAATCAGTATTAGTGGTAAAATCACATTTCCCCAAAGTCAAATTAATTCATCCAGACACTTTACATTTTATTATGGCCTACATACTTATATACAAGTATACAGTCATATATACATGTATGTGTACACACACACATATTTTACACCTAGAGCTGTACACCGCACTATAATACGCTCACGTTCAAGATAAATATATTCCGATAGATGTTTCCAACAAGCTGATCTGCAAGCACGACAAAACTGAGGGGGCAGAGGGAGAAAAGGAGAAAAAAAAAAAAATCAAGTAAAAGGGGAAAAAAGGGAAAGTATCTCATCACTTTCAAGTTGTACTGCCAAAACAGAGGAGTCATTAATGGGTTTAGCTGAAAAGATGTTCCTGACGAGCCTTCACGGAAGCCGTACTTTGATCACACTGATTCTTCTCAAACACTTATCATCGCACATTTGTTTGGAAGAAAAAGAAAGCCAGGTGTCAATCAACCACAGAAACACCCCCTTGTCCCCCTTCCCATCGCGCAGTGGGTGACAAGAAGACGCTTGCTGTCTCCCGCAGCAGCGTCCCACTGTCACCGGCACATTGCTGCCAGCACTGGTACTGCCAGACTTGCAGTCCGAGGAGAGAAAGTCACTGCGGTAGATGCTGTTCAAGAAAGAGGATGATCGCTTTGCCCCAGAGTTGTTGGCAATGATGTAACTGTAAACGATGTATGCGACGATGGGGAGAGAGACAGATACATACAGGAGAACGCACCGGTCAGCATAACAGTAACCTAACTGCTGCAGCCTGCAGGAGAAGGGAAGGAGGACAATAAATAGCTTTGCAGGTATTTTACAAGGAGGAGAACAAGGGTCAGCAACAGAGCAAAGCCGAGCAGAGGTGGCAAAGGAGAGGAGGAGAGGGCGGAGGAAGAGAATGGCATCACCGACCACCACAGGTCAGGGCCACCGCTCAGCTGCGAACTCCAGGCAATGGAAATAGCTGGGGCAACCTCTGAAGGGCCTGGACAGCAAAGGTCACCATTTACTGAACAGAGGAAGTCTTATTCCCTTCCTTCCCCTCTCCCTCTCCTCAACAGCATACTTACTATCAGAAATGATAACAGGTTTGAAGTCATGCTCTGCACCTGGTTCTTTTATTCAGCTCCTAAGGGGAGCCTTGACTCAGGTTGTGTCTATGCCACACGTGCTGGTGGGGCATGGAGGTACCCAAGCTTGATGGCCAGGAGAGCTGTTGCTCCCCTTCTGAGGACTTCACCTTGCAGGTCTGCCTACCTGTCTGGGACCTACATGGGCACCTACGCAGCCTGCAACCTCCTCTGGAGCTTTTATCAGGCGCCATGAATTCCCTAAAAAATGCCTCCCAGGAGGGAAGAAGAGAACCTCTCACCAATATAAATCATGTAGCAGGAAATCCTTGAAAACGAAGATATAAAATCCAACGCATACTTTGGTCTTCTTCTGAGGAAGAGTCCCAGGGTTTAGGTGAGTAGGTGTCTCCCTAAGGCCTCGTAGAAACTGCAGCACGGTACTGTTGGGTGTGCAAGAATCCTGGGGCATGAATGAGATCCAGCAGAAGACAGTTTAGCTTGGGTCAAGGGGAGAGAAGGAACTGCCTACATGCAAAATACTGGATCCTTCTGGAGGTCTTAAGAAATCCCTACCTGTTTGCACAAGCACCTAAAACTGCAGCTACACAACGTCTAATTTATCTACGTGAGACAGACTGGATTCTGCTTGAAAATGAATGTATTTAAAGGAAACTGGGATAGCTCTGCACCACACAAAACAGCTGGCGAGGAAACTCCGTGGTGAGCAATCAGCCCTAGAATTTGTTAAATGCAACAAAGAGCAGCGCTACTACAGTAAGAGCTAATTTCTTTTGGAGGAAGATTAAAAAGGATTTAATGGATTTTACTTTATTTTCTTCTTTGCATATGAATGAATGCATGTCTCTGAGTTTTAAAGCAAGGAGTATGGTTTGGCATAAATTGCAGAGGAAAAAGATTGTCTATATTGCCACAGTTCTGAAAATTTGTATTCTATAAGGCATCAAACTACTGATACAAAATCCATGGGTGCCTAATTATCTATTAATTATTCCTGCTCAAATCAAGATTTCCTGCCCTTACAAATTAGAAGAGTCTTTCTTCTTCTTTTTTGGAAATGTACACGACATTGTATCAGAGGCAAAGGTACACAGACAGTGATCAAATCAAACCTGAAAGCAGAGGCACTAATAAAAACTGCATACATCTATGCAGATGCAGATCAAAGCAGAGAGCACAAAGCATATACCACACTGTCCCTCTCCCTCAGCTCAGGAGAGGGACGGGCTGCGGAGGGGAGAGATCTGGATCTGCAAACTCCTTTTTTTCTTAAAAAAAATTTCCTTGAAGTTTTGTTAAATTCATTAACGTACTCTCAGTTTACATCAGGACTGAGCATTATAAATCACGACAGATCTAGTCCTCCCCCTCACTATCCCAACAGAAATATGCAGAGAAGCTCAGCCCCTTCAGTACTGTTGTGCCACAGGGGAGTGATACGGGATCGCATCTCAGTCCTCTGGGCTCACTGATGTGGGATGCAGGACCATAGCACAGGGAAGGGGATACAGCCCAGGAGAGGCCAGGGTAGCTCAACTGGCAGAGTATTTCCAGAATACCCTACAGTATAACAACTCCAGGGTAACTCTTCCACTGATTCAGTAAAGTGTGAAAAGAAAAGCCTGTCAGAAAAGGCTTACGTTTTGCTGTCAGAATAAGAGAAATGGCATTATTTGCAGTGCTGAAAGCTGCTAGTTCCACTTAGGACATTAGCCCCATGCATGCCAGAGCCTGGCTGATGTAAGAGTGAGAGGAGAGAATGTATATCTGGTGTGTTTTTATGTGACTGAGATAAAAATAAAACAAAACTTGTAAAAGATGGTGCTACTCTTAGTGCCTTTTATTTATTGCTGTAGGGTCTTGTAATTTCACTGCACAAGACAACATCTGTATTAAGCAATACTATGTTAAATAATGATGGTGAGTACCAAACCCTCTCTAATTGTTTTCATACGATATCATGGCCCCTTAGCTCTTTTAAGCAATCATGGTCTCATTTCTAACCACTTCTTGGCTCTCACTTCCTCGTTATCCACCACCAAGAGCTCTGCATTGACAGCCTGGGAAGCTCTCACCAACTTCAGTTAGCTCAAGAACCTCTGCCCCTAAATCCCTCCCTGAGCTTTATTCATAGAAAACATTTGACACAAAACCCTAATTGCAAAACACAGCCTGGTCCACTATGAGATCCAACCGAAAGCAGTGCAACTTGCTTTGTCCTCAGTGCTGCAGAAGAGATGAATTTGGCTTTAAAAAACACTGGCCTGCCAATCTTACTTTCTAACTGTGAATCAATTCCCTGGAGATTTAGTAGCTTGGGCACAAATACAGCGTGAAAATGTTTTCCTCTGTGGCCCATTATCAAGCAGGGTCAAATAAACCACTGAGGTGGTATTTAATGGTAGATTTCCACAAAATGTCAGACCTCTGGCTTCAACATCTGCTTTGAGTTAGCACAGCAGCTGTTTGAAGCAGCTGCTGCAGTTGTGAATTTGCTGGGAGCAGCAAAGTAAAAGAGGAATGGATGGGAAACCTTGTAGATTAAAAGGCAAGAAAAATTCCTTAAGGACAGCAATCATCAGGTATTCAGCAGAATTTCCCTCTCCAGAAATGAAACGGTTTTTGGCACCAACAGTCAGCTGTGCAAGGAGCATGGAGGTCCTCTACTCCTTAGGAAATGCCAAGAACTGCCAAGAGGTTAAACGGAAGAAACAAAAAAACCCTATAAAAGGTATATAGTAATGCAAGTTATTGCATCTGAGACCTGCTTATGAAGGTCTATGACATGATTTAACACGTGCTTCTCTAAAATACATTCAAAATGACGCTATGAAGCCTTGATGTACTTTTAAAAACAACTCTATGCAGCAAAAGCTTGGAAAAATATCATAATCAAAATGACTCTCTCTCCAGGTGCATGACAAATAATTACCACTACTTTTACTGCTCTGTTTCAGAAGTCCAAAATTAGAGCTACTACTTGCTTTAGAAAACTATTTCCCCAACCTGCGCAAATCTTACTCTTCAGATGCTGTCAATGATATTTAGACTAAATACTTTGTTTTTAATTCGTACCCTGTGATGTTCAAATATACATCTGTGCACCTATGCACAGAAATTCAGTCCTTTCGTCTCTTCACTGCTTATTCAGCTCCAAACTTTTCCCATGAACCAAAGCCTTCAGAGTTCAGTTTGCTGTTGTCATACTGTTCTGTGCTCCTCCAAGTTGTTGTTATCCTAATGGCAAGAGGACACCCAGAATTATGTCCCTGATTCAAAAAGCGTATTACTCCCCATGCTGGGCCATGCTGGAGCTGGACATTTAGCTTGGAATTTAACAGGCTTATTTTCAGAAGCCACAAAGGAAACCCACATTTAACGTCCTGCCAGTAACTTCCCTGGTCTTTTAATACATCCCTAGATTTCCTCACTTGATTCCATGTATAAATTTCAGGTTATCTGTATGGATGTTTGTCCCCTCCTGGATTTCATCTTGCTATTCTCACTTTCAGTCCAGGTGAATTTTGATGACTGCCCCTTGTCCTCTGCAGCTCTTCTGGAATTGCATGTTCTATGAATATCATAGCAGACTTCTCCTTCTACAGCATTAGTATAGAAATAAACAAAGCTACTTCTAGTACTAGTCAATCTTGGGCATTTAATCCATCTTCCTTCTACTTTTAATTCCTAAAGATCGTATGCATCACATGTGGTGCCACTTTACCTAAGTAGTCTGAATTCACCTTTCAAACAACATTTCATAAGCTCCTGTATCACAACACACTTCTGAATGCCAGACCGGGATGACTGAGTTTCTTGCATCTGGCAATTTTTTAATTCTACTTAATAAGAATTAATATAAGAAAATATAGTTTATAGATCTGTGCTCATCACTTGTTTGGGCTTATTGTTCTGTTTCCTGAATACCTACAATAGCTTGAGATTCAACGCAACCAGTAATGCAAAGAAATAAAACATTCCTTGCACCATGTCTGAGTCCTTACACTATGCCCTCTTCTGAGGCATGGCTGAGCCTTCTTTCACAGCAACAGGGAACATCCCAAACTTCCCATCTCCTGCTAGGAATCTAAGCCATTTTTCTTGGCAGCGGAGTACTTTGTTCTGGGCTCAGAAAAGACCTTCTTAAATGAAAAAAGGTTGAACAAATAAATCCCAGTAATACAAATGCTTATCTTTAGCAAACAACAGGAATGAGCAAAATGGAAACACTGAAAAAAATGCTGTGGCCGTAGGCACAAGTGCAGCCTACGCTGCACAAACGAGCAGCCCAATTGTTTTTCCTCCATCACTCTGGACCGAAGTGCTATAAGGTCGAGAACTTTGACTCAGAACTTTAATATTATTTTGAACCAGATTCTTCTTGGAGAAAGGTAAGAACAGAAGAAAAATGTGCTAAGATATGCATTAAAAATAAATCACCAAGTGGACTGACTGAAAAGGAGAGAAGCTAGGAGAAATGGAACATGGCTAAAAGGAAATGAAGAAACCGCTCAGGAAAAAAAAGAGTCTCAGACAGACATTGTTTCATCCACTCATCTTAACAAGGGCGACCTGTGGCGGTAGCTTAAGGTGAAGGAGGAGCAGGTTGCTCCTCCACTCTCAATAAGACAGGTTTCTCTACCGCTCTTGTTAAAATGAAAACAAAGAGCAGCAAAAAACTTGAAACCAAAACGCAACCCCCTGAAAACATCAAGGAACAGAAAGCACTTTTATCTTCTTCCCTCTCATCTGCTGTGGGCAGCAGCGCTCACCTCTGGAGCTGGGGAAGGAGTTGTTCAGCTGCTCCATCACTTCCTCCAAACCTGTGCTTGTGTCCTGGGGAGGGCTGAGCAGCTCATCCTCGCCTGGAAAGCAAATCCACACCACTGCGTGAGAGCCACTATAAAACCATTTGCTAACAGCTTGTTATTGCCTATGTCCTTCACGAAGCTAAGGCTGTTCACTTAAACTGCATTTTCTGCTTAGTATACAATCAAAATTTTAAAGGTCAATCTTCTTGACTATTACATTTCTTTTTAAGGATCTAAGTGAAATTAAACAATTAATTTTAAACAATTAACACTGTCTTTAACTCATAAACAGGGATTTAAGAAATAATCTATTCTGGTGAAAGAAGTGGGGTAAAATGTCTGCTAGGAACATTTAGTTCCATAAATGACACTCGTCGTTTCAGCTTCTCTTATTCTATTAATGGAAAAAGAAATTGCTGTTGTGAGTGCTGCTATTGAGCAGATTTCTAATAGTGCTGGATTCATGTTAGCACTGCTTTGCCTAGCTGCGTAAATGAGTGGAAACCCAGATTCTCATCTGCATCAGTATTAACATCTTTGACAGTTTAATTGCATCAGATTGGCGCTCCAAGAACATTCAATTGTACTGTAAAAGGGTTTAGCGGCAGTTTCATAAAGTGAAATACATTTCTCCCACTGAATAATTTCTATAACCTGATTATAGGGCAGCAGCTTAATGGGAAATTCAATAAATTTTATTTTTACTGTTTTTTTTTCCGTTATGCTTTCAGACCACCAAAATCCATATGTCGATTTTACTGCAGACCCTAGCCTCCAATACAAATAAAGCATCTGAAAAAAAGAATACACCTAAAGGATATACTTTGAGCGAGAGCCTCCTTTTTTTACTAGATTTCTTTTATCCCTATTAAAACACAAAAGCAATTTTGCCTGCTGTAATAACCCTGACAGGTACATCCTTATTTTGAAAATGACTTAAGGACCCTTTATTCTAACATGTCTTGGCCTACTCAACTTGAGTAATAAACTGCCTGATTTTCTGTTAGCATTTACATTCTTTAAACATGGAGGTGCTCCATGCCAGTGCAAAGCCTACTAAAAGAGATACTAAAGAAACACTTCAGGACTGCATATATTGCCTATTATTGGGCTTAGTGTCGGCCTCACCTTAGGGCCAGCAGTTTCACAAGAGTTATTACCGACCAAGAGTAATTTTTCCCACTCCAGTACAAGAAATGGGGTAAAGCGTCTGCAAGAAGCACTTAATTCATATAAGTGATGGTCTTTGTATCAGCTTCTTTTATTCTGTTAATGGTCTAAAAGTAGCTGCTGAAGACTGCTTGCAGTTTGTTCAGTTTTCACGGGTGCTGGGTTCAGACAAACCAACTCACACCATGGGTTACTTTTGCATCAAGTGTTGCACCGACAGAGGTGCCTTAGCAGAAGCAACGGCCTTCCAGCCTCTGCTCAATGTCGAGGTGAAAACTCACAGCGAGATCTCGCTGCTTCTGCCCAGGCTGAGGACCTGATCAGCATGCCTGCGGAAAGCCACCCAGCCCTAAAGATCAAAAGAAGAGGGCAGTGGCTCTGCGCTCCTGGCCCAGAAGAACTTAGGACAGGTACTGATGGCCAAATGTCCTGGTAAGCTCTGATACAAACTGAACTCTGTGGACCCTCCAGAATGCTCTATTTAAAATGTATTTAAAAAGCAGAACCTTTTTTTCTCTGCTGTATTTCAGGTTACCAAGGGATAAGCTCTTCTATTTGTAAATTAGGATTTGAGCGGGTTGCTGCTTTTACCAAATGGTTGGACAGCACTTCTGGAAGAAAACCTTTTATAGTAATCCATCCTTGAGAAAGCAGAGAGACAGAGAAGTGCAGTCGGTCTACCTTCAAAGAAAAAAACCTCTCCTTTCAAAAAGAAAAAAATATAAAAGCTACCCCTGTATTACCTCATTGCCTGAGACACCTAGAGATCTTCAGTATTTTCTTGAAAATGATGCCTCTCTCATTACTGGGCACATTTGCTGCATGCGAGCTTTGTTTACAGCTCTGGTTCCCTTCACAATTCAAGAATATTTTAAGTCATGCTTCAGAAAACTCTCAGACTAGCAAGCAAAGCTTTCTGGTGTGAAAGGGGACTCGACAAACTGAATTAGTTGCGGTTTGTTAGCTCAGTTAGCAAATCTTTTCATAAGCTCCGCTTCATGCTGCCAACAGTGTTGCTTTGCTGAGCATCAACACGATCATACTGATAAGGATTCAACGTCTCACTGTCCTTCCACATGTTGGCTCAATCGAACAAAAAACCCACCCAATTCATGTCTAAATATTTGCTTTAGAAAAGTTTTAGCAGTTTATATGATTATATTTGTGTTAATTAATTAATTCCAGTCTCACAAGTTAAATCAGAATAATTTTACATTGAGCCAAATGAAAAGATGTACATTATTGTATTTTGTCCTACTAAAGGATAAAATATGAAACTACAAGACTTTTAATAAGATGGCTGGGAATCACCGTCTTCCTGTCTTTTCTGGTGCATTTTAATGAACATATTTTACGTCATGAAATTCATGACATTTCTTCAGAAAGCCCATGCCAATTACACCACTGATACATTTTGTCTACTCTGTGTATGCCATACAGAGCAAAATATTTACTCACTAGTAATACCATTAAAGAAAGACTCAAACGAAAGTGTTGTTACCTGTGACTGTACTCTTACCCTCAGGACTTAAAACTTAAGCATTCCTAACGTACAATTTATTTCACATCTTTTCGTTGTAGGGCATACAGAACCCATCTTGTTTGACACTGGCACAGGCTGACGTTATTGCCTACACTCGGGAGGGAAGAACAAGCTGCATCTCCCACCACGAAGGCACTTCAGACACAGCAGAGCGTCCCCTCCCATTCAATTTCTCACTGTCATTGACCCTTTCACTAACTGCAGTGAAGAGAAGGGCTCCAACCAGCCTCTCGCTAACCCCCAAAGCCTCCTTCTAATACGCACTAAATAAATTTCTGTGTATGAAGCTGAATATTATCAGCAGACTTCAAATATTATCTTGTTGAAGTAATTTAAGCATATTTGCTTAAAGATGCTGCAACAATTGATTGCTTTTTTACTAGCAGAAAATCCTTACTACTTGGTAATAAATACTTACTAATTATATAACAATAGGAAATTAGGGAAATGCTACAGAGCAGTTACTAAAAGCACCAAAATACTAATTCCAGCCTCTAGCTACAGAATATTATTACTTAATCTTGCTCCACAATTCATACAATGTTCATTATCACATCTGATGTGGTATTTAGAAAAGACACTAGATGAACACTGCCTATGAGTGACAGCTCAATCCTACCAATTGAGCCATGACATATTAAAAATAAGATCACATCAGTTAACATGGGGATGATTAATCATACGTTTAATTTCTCAGCCATAATTAATACTACGTACATTTAAATCAGCCATGTCATGCTTAATAGCTGAAAGTCAGTCTAAACAAAATAGTCAGATTTTTAGTGTTACTTGTTTTCAGAAGTCAAGCCCTGGCTGAGCTTTGTGTTTAATGTCAAAATATACATGCTATTGTGCACATCACGATCAAATGCAAAAGTCTGAACCGCAATGACGACATAAACCGTAAACAGCCAGATGACATAGAAGACTGTTGCAAATGTCTACCTCATTCTCATCTGAACTAAATAGGGGAGAAGAGTGCTTTCTGTCTTTAAGGATTTCTTTGCTGGAAAATGGGACTATAATTATTTTTTACGACAATCTGAACTTTGTTATCTTACCCATGGTTTCTGAAGTCTGGCTGCCAACTACACGAAGAAGCATTGGCTGACTGCTGTCTGACCTCTGCAAAGAGGTAGAAGGAGATGATAGTGTTGTACCATTCACCTTGGCATCCGCCTGTGGCTGAAAATTGAAGAAAAAAAGAAGAGATTGTTATTAACAGCTCAGTACAGTTGCACAAATCTTCATATCTCTGTATTTTTTACTTATGCCATGAATACACACAATTTTCTGTCTGTTTTTAAGTAAATATATCCAAGCAAACAAGGGATTTGAATTTTGAATAAAACAAGGGAGAACACTAAAGAAGAAGACTGAAACATGATTTCACCTTCTCACTTGCAGCCTGTAGAACAATTTAATATTTTCCTCCAACTCGTCTCTACAGATACGATTTCTTGGTCTGCTGTCATTACTGATAAGGCTTCACACTCTGTTTGGAAGGTGACTCTAGAGAGATCTAGAAGAAAGGCCTGAGGACTCACCTGCTCCAGCAGCTGCCTCAGCCTGTGCAGCTGTGACTCCAGCTGTTTGTTGTGATCCTCCAGTATCTGCATCCTGGCTTCCAGGCGGCCCTTGTGCTGGCGAAGCAGCTTGGCTTCTGCAATGAGCTCAGCATCCCGGGGGCTTTGTGGAGAAACCGGCATCATCTCCGGTGGGGATGGCAGTGGAGACAGTCCTTTGTGGTCATGCTGCTGCTTCAAACGGTCGTACTCTGCTTGCAAGTTTCTGTTGAGAAATAACAAGGAGGTAAAAGCTTTATGAAGCCGAACAGGGCGGTGCAGGCTATGCTCTGCATGGGGCAGTGAGAAGGCAGCTCCTCTCCTGTGCTGGGACGTGTTTAACTACTGGCGGGCAGAGGCCCACCTGCACCGCCTGCCTTTCGTTGTGCTGAACCCACCTGTGCGCAGGCTTACACCTCACAGATTTGCACGGAGCTGGTATTGCAGGGACCTGCGAAAGGCTCTCTGCATCACCAGCACTCACGATGAACTCCCTGCCAGGACACAGGATGCAGAAGGCTGGCTGGGCTCCAGATGCCCTCCCGAAGCCTGGGTACGGGCTGTCCTGGGCTCAGCCTTCCCTTGGCGACCTGCGTTTTATCCTTCCTAGCAGATGTCCGACTGCCTGTTTGCTTCCACGCACGAATGCACTCGAGGAGTAATTAGTGCAAAAAGAGGACTTTGAGTGATCAAAGCACTCTGCAAACACTAATCAAAGCGGATGCCACCTGCCCGGCCTATCTGCTTTAACAGATGAGAAAGCTAAGGCAGAAAGGCGGCCGCAGAAAAAGTCAGAGCTAAACACAGAACTCAAGAGTTCATCTGCAACTCTGCTGTGGTCAGTCAGGTCACATTGCTCTCCTCTCTTCATATTTGCAACTGCATTTCCAGCCTACTTCTACAATTACTGACCTAAGACGAGGAAAATAGTGAGCCAATCTGTGAAATTGCACTGTGCTAACTTTTGGGGCTATAATTTCCATCTTCATTTGGACTGCCCTGTCTAGAGTGCTGCAGTCTACTGTAACTTTATGACACTGCTAAGCTTGTTCTTTTATTCTGTAAAACTCCAGTAAAACACTCCATAGATCAATATGATCTATAGTGGTCCACGTGAAAAAAAAAATTACCAAGCAGGAAGAGCACAGAAGGTAAGAAACTGAAACCTTGTCAGAGATAACACAGTCCAAACACACAAAAATAGCAACTTGTAACAGAAACTTTGCAGGCAAGGGAAGCCTAATAAACTGCACTGGGATTTTGTTGCTATGACGTTCCTTTACAGCTTCCCAGAGGGGGGAAAAATGGCTCGATGCTCTGGTAACTGCTTACTCATCACAAGCAGTGACCCAGATTTTACTTTTCGAACTTGCTCTTATTTGAGGTTGTGAGAACAGGCACTTTTTGCCAGTTCTGCCTGCAAACCACTATACACACTGACAGTTTGGTCTGGAGGCTTAATAGCACCTCAGAAACCTCCCAATAAACTTTATTAAACTCTAAAACACTTCTAAAGGTACATTACTGTGACCAGAACAAGAACTAAAGCAGTCTGCATCCTTTCACATGGATAAAAAACCAATGCCAAGGACAAAGACAGGCCACTGACTGTTCTTCAAACGTACTTGTGCCCCTCAGCAGCTGCATGACGGACGCATCCTAACCTGGGACTGTGGTACCCCCCCCGAACACGATCCCCAAGGGATGTCTGACCTACACCACCCCTCCTCTGCAGAAGTTTTAAAAGAATTAAAAAAGGCGTTGATCATTCTCAACTTCAGGTTGTTCCAAAATCGAAGATTTCTGTCTCTAACACTCCCACAAAGAGGGAAGACTATGGGGAGTATTTTCAAAGAAAGCTTTTTGTTTTAATGAAATATAGAGTTTCAAGTCCATGAAAATTAGCTGGAAAAAAGAAAGAAGGGCTATACTGGGTGTTGCCTTCCACACGACTCAATGTCTTCTGATACTTCTAGCTGAATGAACTGGTGAATAATTAATAAAAATACAAACGGGAATAGGAATGAGCATGACAACAGTATCACACATGGGTCTTACTGCAGACTAAAGTTTATACAGGATTGATCATTAAGCTTGTTTTTCACAAAGTCTGTAGATAGTGGCTATCGCTACCCCATGAGGAATTTCCCAGATGTACGATACAGGAAATACTCTACAAAGAGCAGACTCAAAAGTCTGAAGTGCTGTAAAGCAAAAGATAAAATATCACCCTAAGGGAAACTAAATAAATGCACTTGGTCATACTTACAACATAATCAGATACCTTGCTACAGAGAAGTCTACAAGTACTGTCCCAACTATCCATATAGAGAAGTCTTTCCAGAAACTATGGTATTGAAAAAAAAGTGAGGACCAGGGAGTAATTCAGATAAAAATGCCTTCAGGTCTGAGACAAAATAGTTAAAAACTTTCTGAAAGCTTACAGGAAAAAAAAATAATTGTAAAGGATATTGCATATTATCCAAGCAGAGATATGTCTGAATTTGTGAGTTCTGTAACTAAATACAGTAATATTGTTGGAACAAAGGCACGTCATTTTGAAGGACGCATGTGAGTTTGCCCACAGCACTCCTGTCATTGAGTTTTCCAGCTGCACCTTTTCAGTCCTGCTACACAGTCCTTCGTCCAGAGAACTGAGGCTCATCATCGCCACCGCTTTCAGAGCCGTAAGAGTGATGAGGACTGCAGATGATCAATAATATCGTAATAATTGGGATCTAAACATACAGGAATGAACATTTGTATTAACATAGGGGATAAAAGCTGAGCATTAAAAAAGTAAGAATTCGAAACCTGCTGTAAGAATATCCTAGAGGAGAGAACAATTGGCTTTTATTCCTACCTCTGGAATAATTTTAAGCTGTGCGGTGAAAAAGGATTGCTGCTGCAAGCCAGGCATCCGAGGCATTGCCCATGGCCCTCAGTGTAAAGCCTCTGTGTCCCAAGGAAAGGCACTCTTTGACATTTTCAGCATAAAATAGGACGTAAGAGAAAGGGGAGATAAAAGCATAATCCTCTCTGAATGAGAGCAACTCATCAAGCAGAGGCAGTACTGGGAAACCCAGCCTCCCTCCACCACAGCTCAGGCTGGGTGACTTCTGCATCTGGCTGTCACAAACAAAGCAACCTGCTGCATCTTCTGATCACTGGCAAAATGTATTCTACGTCAGTAAGAGAAATATTCAAAGAAAACCCCCATATATTCCGTTTACTACGCTAGCACTTCTTTGAAGCATTCATGAAGAAAAATAACAGAGGAAGCATGCAATGTAACCTTGATTTATGCAACTGTAAAGAGCTGGGTAGTAAAGAGCTCATACGTTATTAATCACATCTATCACTGGCAGCATTAATTGCCTGGTGACAGAAACCCTAGAGGACCCCATTTGCTGAGTAGTCCCCTCAGAGGCAATTGAGAATTTATGAATTTGTGTTATTTTTCATCTCCCTACAGAAAAACCAGGGGTCTGAAGAAATGGACAAAGCTGGTAACTGAATCGCCTACCCCTGTCCCTCACTGGAGTGCCAGTGTTTACTCACGATGCTTTACACTCAGAAGATCCAGTTCCCCTTCTTCAACGCCAAAACAAATACCAAAAGGAGCCGCAGCATGTTTAGAAATGCATCGCTTTCTCACTATTGGCAACTATACAGACTGAACTTCTTTGAGGCGGCCATTCATCAGTCTCCAGATTTGAAGGAACACCATAGCTGCATGGAAACAGGGCAGCTTTGAGACTGGGGGTACCAGTGCTTGCCCTGTGGCACACAGCCCACCGTGCTCCCAGGGCAAGTCCAGAGAGCGAAGGAAAGGCGAGTAGCTCCGGCTGGAGATCTCCTCTCCTAAGTTCTTGTTATAGTTCAGCTAGGAGCTGGGAGGAAAACAAGAGAACACAAGAGAAGTCTCCCTTTTACAGAAGTATGCCAGTGATCTTGATTCAACTAAAATATTAGGAAATGTTCACTTTCTTTAGGCATTAAACCAGCAGGAAACTATTTTAATTCTTTGCAAAAAGTTTTGAGTCTCTGCCACTGCAAAACCATATGCTTTCTATTTAATGCTAGTACAGTATATCCTAGTGAGTATAACCTATCCTACAGTACAATCTATGTAATGTACTGCTTTTGACGGACACCAAAAATCTTGTCTTCTCCGTTTTGGAAATATATTCACTCTTACGGAAATTTCAAAATTGTTTTGGGACAGTTTTATAATTGGGTTTCTCTCCTACGTTGCAATACAGTAATAGTGCCTTCCATAGCAAGATTACATCTACTGAATACTTAAGAAACAGCCTTATCACAATATTCAATGTGATATAAAACTGAGCATAAGTCTGAAGGCTTAGTACTCAAACGAAACATTTTCACCAACTGAAAATATTCTCTAAAATGCTCACATTTTAGCAAATATAAATTATTTAACAGTTAAATTTTAGCCATAAATTATTGAAGGAAGTCATATTTGCAAGCCACAAAAGCATCAAGGTCTCAAAACGCTAGCAGATAAATAATGAATATCTAACAAGAGGCCCTTGGAACTGAAAAAAAGCCCAGTCACAACTGTGACACAGCTAGGTTAGTTCGTAAGTCGGGTAATACATTTCAGAAGAATTCAAAATAGGCAACATCTTTTTAAACTGTCCAAAGGCAAAACCTCAGAATTACAATTTCAAAGAGCCTTTTTCATTTAAGTAACAAATCAAGATGGAAATATTTGGAGACCAGAAACTGCAGCTGAAAACCAAATGGAGGTCAGAATTCAATGAACAGCTCAAAAGAGATGAAGAAAAGTCAAAACACGAAGCAAAGAAGAGAAGAGCTTTTTTGAAAAGTAGGAAACTGGAGAGCCGAAGAAAAAGAGAAATGACAATGAAGTGTTTTGAGTATCATAGTACTGCTTCTTGCTGGTACTTGATGCAGCTTTCCCAAGAGCTGCTAAGAAGTGAGTGTCCATGCTGACTCTAACTGTAAAATAATACAAGATACAGCAGAGAGAGCTAAATCTTCATTGTCAAAAATCAGCAGAAGTGTATGCAACAAATGTGTCCACACAGGCAGGACAGGATGACTCTTTATCTAACACTGCCAGCTGCCCAGCCACTTGCCTTCCCAGGCACAAGCACCACATCCAGCTCAGCACCGGCAAGGAGACGCGCTCCGGCAACAAGACCCGAGGTGCCTACCACAGAGATGAAACAATTCAGGGGCTTTAAGGCTGGGCTGGGGACTGGGCGGTCACAACGTGATTGGCATCATGTTCAGCTCATTTCCAAGCAACAGACTCACTGAGCCTTCATGCTGTGGCAATAACCAATGTTTACTCAGAGGGCATTTTTAGGATCAGCATGGGAAGCAGTATGTGTTCACCCACTGGAACTGGGTTCCCACAAGGAACCAAGTTGTTGATTACATTTGGCAACAGTCAAAAAAGGTTTGCATAAACTCAAATGAGGAAAAAGATTAAAAACCACAAATCTAAAGGGACAAGACTGTTTTTTAAAGGTAGATAAGTTATACGAATGGCTCCTGACTGACATTGTCTGAAGGGCTTATTTTTCTAAACAGGAATCAGTGTTTCCTCCATAAAATCATAATCACCTGGCCACGACAAGCTATCAGGACAACAAGAACTTGTTCATTTTTGAGCATCCGCCTCACATTTTACATAAAAGTTATTTATAGCGGTTTGCAGAGACAAAAGTAATGATTTTGTCATAATCGATGAAAATCACAGCAGTGTGACCTCCATGCTGTCCTACGGACACAGACCTCTTTGTCCCTGCTAAATTGAGACCTGAAGCATCCACAAAAGGCGAGGTTGGTTGTGGTGGCATCCCATCCGTAACTGTGCCTCTGGCAGTACAAGTGAGAAAACAACAGGCTATAACCAAGCTTACAGTCTACAGCTCTTGTTTAACCCAGGATTGTCAACCTTCAAAACAGGCATAATTCCTGTCAGAGATCTTTCAATGTGCTATTCCTCATTAGTAGTTGTTATATTAAATAAAGCTCATACTGAAATTTAAGGCATGAACAGTGAAAAGGAATTTTTTAGCCTATTTAGCTATCTAACTCCATGTTATACTAGTTTTCGTATACTACCTTTCCAATCCCAAACTAAGCTGCTTTAAAAGCCATTCTCCTTTCTCGTGGGCAGATTATTTTGTATACAGACAGGAACGCATTATGATTTTTTTTCTTCTTCCATGATTCACTACCTAATGCTGTTTAAAAAAAGAACACCCCTCCCCTGAAAACTAAGCTATCTTACTATCTGTATTGTACTAGCTACCCAGTATTTCTTAACTACAGAAGTCCTGAAAATGCACAGTATGATGGCTTATTTCAAAATACTGATTTTCCTCCACTTTGGAAAGTACTTGGGCTTCATGTGCTATCTAGTAGGAAGTGTGAGGTTTGTTTCAAACAAAATCTCCCTGCTGTTTGGTGAGCAAGAGCTTTGTTTACTACAGCTTTCTGCATGAAACGCTTTCCTCATCCTTGATGCCTACTGATCCTCTACGTTCTCCCAAACCCTCCTGATAAAAAGTGTGTGATGGAGCCACTGTAATGGATTAGTACCATCCAAAGAAGACTTACACATGGAGAGAAGATCTACGACACTGCCAACTCTTGCATTATTTTCTTGACATGCCTAAGGTAAATGATTACTGCATTAAATCCTCAATGTAAACAAAAGTACCTAGCTCTTAAAGAACCAAGAAAAAGGAGCATGAAAATGCCAACAGACTGTACCATAAAAGCTGAAGATAGTAGAAGGCAAACAAAACTTGAGGTTTTTTTGGTACATCTAAGTTATTTCTCTCTTACAATCTGATTTTGTTAGTTCATGGTTGCAATTAGGAATCTGCCAGGGTCAAGATCTACCAGTTTTTATGCTGATAGTCCAATACTCCAGAGTACCGTAGGAAGAGGACTGCAGTGTTGTGATGCTGCAAGAATCCAGTCAGGGTTTTTTCTGTGATTAAGGAAGATAACTTTGATTAAACTTGAAATTAAAAGTGGTAAATGATACTTGGTATTAAAAGGCTAAAGAAATAGCAACAAGCAACAACAAACAAACAGAAAGAAAAGAGGACCCAAATCTTAACCACCATGAAAGTACTCACTTGTTGGAAGAAAATGCAACTTTATAACTCATTTTATCTCTGACAATACTATTAAGGTGAATTCAATCTAACTGTACAGTACAATTTTTTCACAGATTCTTTACTTCAAATGGAATTGAGACCATTTCAAAACCTCACGTATCCCAGTGACCAACCTTTCTGACAAAAGCCTGTCTTTCCAAGAACCTCCACCTGTCTTTTCTAGACAGGGGTGCAGCAATCTGCACACCCTTCCCTCACGTCATGGCAAAAGAAAGTAACACTGGTATGAAGCTCATTACTATGATGGAAATAAAGGAAACAGCAGAACAGAAGGAAATATTATGAAACACAGCCAGCAGAGCTTGTCACAGGTGGCACTGTGAGTATAAGGTGACCCATGTACGTCTTCGAAGCTTGCCATTTTGGAGGTTTTGGCGAAAGAAACAGTGCTGACTCATTACTGGAAGTGGGAGTTAACGAGTATAGGATGTCAGCCTCCCCACTTGTAGACAGAAAGCTTTTGTTTGTCCCTGCAGCGTGTGCCCGAGGGCTGCGGCAGCTAGTGGCATAACCCACCTGTTTTCCTCCTCCAGGTCCGCGAGGATTCTCTCCAGTTCCCCTCTTTCCTCACTCTCCAGAGAAATCAGGATCTGGGCAGGGCTTCGGGGCTGGCTCAGGGGGGACTCCTGGTTCAGACTTTGGCAGTAGTGCTGGATTAACAAGTGTTCATCATCGCTGGAAAACAGGAGGATAAAACAGGCTGTTCCCTTCCTGATTTGTAACTTCGCAGTGAATGTGAGGAGATGATTCACTCCTCGTCTCTCATTTCTTACAAAGAAAGAGATTTGCTGAACAATTTGGAACGAACAGCAGAGCAACGTACCTTAAAGCAAAATCTGCTGAACTGTTTCACTTAGTCTCTGATAATTTTCCTTCTCTGCAGAGTCCACCTCTCTTAGCCTCTGTTTCTCAGATATTTAAAGCTGAATTTTGCCACAGCTGACAACCTCAGCTTTCCTCTTTTGCCTAACTTCCATTAGGAATTTGCTTGAGACAAAAGGCCATCTTCTACTGCCTCACCTGTGTTGCACAAGGGTCATTCAAGCAAAGGCAAGGCGTTTATTTTTACACCTACAAACTCTTCTTATATAATAAAGGTGCCCTCTATTTATCTATTTTTCCTCTGTAAAATTGTAAACAGGATGAAATAAAAAAATATTGACTTAGTCTAATTTTAATTTCTATTTTCATTTTCATGATTTGTTTTTCATTGAGTTTGTTTTTTTTTAAATCACAAGTGATGTACACTGTCAGAATACAAATACATACTATTTAACACATATGATCTCTTCCTTTACTTCTGTTGCTGCCAAAGTTGTCTGGCATTTGAAACAGAAACACCTCTGGAAGAGAAAAGCAAATCCAGTTCTAAAGACCTTGACCACCTCCCAGAATTACATGGGTGTTTTAGGGGCCAAGGAGATGGACCCAGGCCCTAAGCTAGGCAGCTACCGCCAGCAGTAACTGAGAGACCATGGAAGGTTTCTCCTGACACCGCAAGTCAGGGACAGAAAAAAATGACACTGTTGCTGGGAATCTTCTTTTTCTGCTGGTACTTACTTATAACAAAATAATTCAGTCTAGTTTTTTTCTGTTACATTTGCAATCCAGAATTTAACAAGCATTTTGAATAGCCATTATTGTTCAAAAATTAGAATCTTCCTTGTTTCCATTTTGTTCCCGAAAATGTTAATGATGCCATTTTCTAGACTGCAGGAGTGCTAAAGCAATGTAGAGCACATTAACGTTAGTTAATAAGAGGGAAATATTAATCTTTCACAACAGGCATCCTTCCCTTTTTCTAAACAAAATTTTAAAAGCTTGCCAGTTCCTATATTTATATTTTTCACGAAACACTTCAGCTGTGATTCTCTTCACACAACTGCTTGCATTATAGATATCCTTACGCATCTTAAGTGAATTAACAGTGAAAAAGTGACACAACTATTGCAATATAATGTCACTTTGCAAGACATACTATTTTTGTGCGATTTTCAGCCTGCACATATTTTGTATACATAACTGCAATGACACTACATATCGAAATGTTTTACGGTGTATATACACATTAGCTCTTTATTTCCCTCCTTCCCTGTCTCCACGTAACGCTGTAACTGCAATTATAAGCCCAATAATCCAAAACCCGTAAGAATGACAACAACTAATACTTAAGCCTAACCTGACAAACCAACCAAAGAATTACAGTTGCAAATTCATGGTGAGCTTTGATTTTGCTGCAATGTGTATCTGGATCATATTTCTTCTAAAATTCAGAATGTACAGATCTATTCTAATTTTAATAGTACAAACTGAGTAACAAACTGGATAGTCAGTGGTTAGCTTATTAACTGAATCATATTAATACAACTGTTAATTAACCAAAGAATGAATTAAACAGTAAGACCAAAGATACTGCTTACGTATGATTTTGTGACTAAGGACACTGAAATATTATAGTGGAGGTAACAGGAAATTCCATGTATAACAGCATTACTACTACTATAACAATACAAAATTGATGTACAACTTGGAAACAAGCTTTTCATTAACTGCATGAAACTATACTGACACTGCCTATGCATTAGTTTTGAGGTGTCATTTTAACTTGCTCCTTTTTGAACCAATACATTAAAACAATGTACTTGGGTTGTACAGGGGATTTTCTTCTGAAGTCGGTAGGTAACAATCCTACCAAATCAAAAGAGAAACTATCTTGAAACAAAGAAACAGCTTTATTACTATCCAAGAACATCTCACAGGCTCACAACCAACCTTATAAAATACTAATGATTTGGAATCTCAATTTAAGTGAATGAAAGCTGGCCACAGTACTGTGCTTTAAAGGAACGCTACAAATTTAGTAAAAAGAAGAGTTTGTCTGAATTTGTTAAAAAATCCACCCCTTAAACCATGGTAAGGATGAAATTATGTAGAACAGAAAAAAACCCACTTTTAGTAAAGTTGAGATTTGAGTTTTTTCATATTTCATTGATTTAGAATCTGTGCTATGGCTTTTCCGACACAGTTAATTAACCAAGACCAAATTTTCAAGCATGACAATGACCTATGTGCTTCTGTTGTGTTTTCAGAAACATTACTCACAGTTTTCTAGCTCTATCTCCTTTCATTCAGAGAATAAACAAGATCAAGAAAATCATGACAGAGGAGAAATATATTATCGCATCAGAAAACCACAAAAAAGGTCTCGGTGTGACATTAGATTGAACTACTTTTTAAAAATCAAAACTTTTATTTATGACTTTACATTTAAAGTAGTACAATGAGTGCTTGTCAGTGATTTGCCCAACTTAAAAGTTTACTATTTCTGATATTTCATGGTGAGGATGAGACCCTCCTGGTTTACACTTGCATCGTATTTCAGGTATTTGTAGATGAAAGATTTCTGTTTAGCCTTACTAATATTTTGAATGACTTTGCCCCCAACAACATTTTCTAGCTTACAGCACTTTAACCATGACTAAGCTTCTATCTAAAGATAGAAGGCTTATCTTTTTATCTTTGTCCTTAAAACACATCAGATTAGGAACATTTTTTCCAAGTAATATGGGAACTACTTGCAGAATAAACCACTAATCTTTTGGAAGAAATTAATGGTATTAATTTTGAAGGTATCAATCACCTTAAATTTGGTATTCAGCTATAAGCCATAAATCTAGACACTATGATACAAATTGAAAGAACATGAGTTCATCATTAAATTGAACCAGATGTGGTACATGGCCATGCAAATTCTGCACTACAGAACTTCATTACAAGTTACTAACCTTCACAAGAAAACACACGTCAAAATTACTAAAACAGCCTACTTACATGCTCTCATTAGGAGAAATACTGTCATTTAGGTAAGAACCATTGGTGTTCTCCATTTCTGCTAGCCTGTGGAAAAATAAACAAGACTCATTAAAATCAGTTATGTTTTCCAGAAACTTTATTTACTCTAACATTCCTGAAAGAATTCGAGAGCGTGATGTTTTTGATGAATTTGAAACTCAAATTAATTTACACTCACTGTTGAGTACCAAGAAGTTTTGCAATAATCTATCGCAAAGGATTGTATATTTGTTACAATAACCTGGCTAAACTCACTTCTAAGTTTTCAACCCTTTCTCTGAGGTTATATTCCACTCCTCATGATTAATTAATTCCACAATCAAAGAAAGGCCTTAAGATGCCAGGGGATTATACAAATTGCTTTGTACCTGGCAATGTCATCATCCGAACTGTAACCATCAGTCATTTCTCACTGGCTTTCCACACTCAGCCCCTCCTAAACGTCCTGCATAATTCAGAAATACCTTTCCTGATCACGTGATTTTGGGGGAGAGAAAGAGGAGGCTGGAATAACTATTTTTCATTACCACAATCCTTGCAAATTTGCTCGCCTGGTGGAAAAACATTTTCATATTTGTGCAATTAACCCACTTTTTGATTCTTAGGAGCAGCATGAAAGCAGACAAGTGAACTAAAGCAGCAATATATCACTATTTTAATCCTCCAAACCAAGGAAAAAATCCTGTTTGTGGCATTCCACAAGGCGAATTACTTAATATTAAAACGGCACTTGAGATTCACATAGAGTTTGGAGGTTTCTGCTCTTCTGATTTGTACAATTACACCAGGGTCCATATTAAAAATCATCCAGTCCAACCCCCCTGCCATGAGCAGAGACATCTTCAACTCAGTCAGGTTGCTCAGAGCCCCGTCCAGCCTGACTTTGAACACTTCCAGGGATGGGGCATCTACCACCTCTCTGGGCAACATCTGCCAGGGTTTCACTGCCCTCATCGTAAAAAATTTCTTCCTTACATCTCAGCTGAATCTACTCTCTTTTAGTTTAAAACCATTACCCCTTGTCCTATTGCTACAGGCCCTTGTAAAGAGTCAGTAACCTGAATGCACAGCTTAACGGAGAGCCCACAGGACCTACAGGCCAGTTCTGACCACATAGGTGCTCTGGCATGCAAGTTAGTTGACAGGCTGGTTAACAACAACCACGGACGATGCTCTGCATCCCAGAGCCTGGAAAGCACAACCCCAAACCCTATGTTTCTTTAAGAAGTGCTTAGGTAGCAGCTAGTCTTTGGGTTTGTTTTTTTTTTAAAAATGATTGTTTAGAGAAAGATCTGCCTAATGTCCAGCTGGTCTCATACCTGCTAGCATAATGTTCAATGCGTGAATGAGTATCATCATGTGAAAGCTGAGGGGACGAGGCAGGCCTATAAGGCAGAAAACACTGATTAATCACAAACAATACCCCTTTAAAAGTAAAAAGACACTTAGCTATGCCTATACCCTCACATCTCTATGCCTTATGCTTATGCTACGTTTGATAAACAGCAAGTTACAACTCCAGGTGCTGCGTGTGCCTCGTCAAGCCATCGGTGCAATGTTCTGTGGTACCACATCAGGGATTTTGATCATTTTGCAATCCGCCTGTTGCAACGACTCTTCTTCACAGCAATTCCCGAAGAACCCTTTTCCAAAGAATTTACAGAAGAGCTTTCGCCTCGGTTTTCCCTTCACACCTGCCTCCTTCATTGGTAATTCGGTTCCACACACAGCCCTGCGCTGGCTGCGAAAGCCCTGCTGGGAACCTCTCCTCTGCCTCCTGCCCTGCTCCAGTGCCTGCTGCCAGCACATCCCACTTAAAAGAGCCTTGAAGGACTAGTCCACGAGCAACTAGAAATAAATACAAGAAACATAAAATGTCTGAAACTGCAGACACTGATGATTTTGCCTAGCCTCTTTCCAGAGTTGCAATCTGAACCGTACATCAGCGTGTTATACAGGAGGACACTGTCAACTATTTTGGGTTTTCTGCCGGACAAATCAGATGGTATGAGGTCCTCTTCACTTTTTTGTTGATGAAAACAATTCATAGGACTTTTCTCATCGATTAGAGTACTGTTTGTTACAGCCTGAACTCTGGAAAACATCATCATTGAGTTATGTTGCCTAGGCAGGTCAGAGAGCACCCTTTGCTGCTGTGTGGGATTTTGTCTATCTATGTCAGGAGGAGCTGGAATAACAAAAAATGATGCAGCTTCCCAAATTGTACAGCAACTTCATATTTTAGCTAAATTTCAACTTCTCTCTATTCCACCTCTGCCGACTCTGCCCAGCGGGGATCACATGGCCTTGCAGGAGCAGCTAAGTTTTGTATTTACTGGTTATAAACCAAAACTGTAATAATCTTATGGTTCCTAATACTCCCATGTTAGGAGTTTGATAATTCTGCAGTAAATCTACCAGATTGGTCATCTTCCAGTCTTCCAATCTGCCTGCAAAATGCTCTAGAAAATTAGGATCCTCCTGAATTCACAGAGCTGTATGCTGGATACACAAAATTCATCATCCTTAATGTCTCTTCTCACAGAACAGCAATGTTCTTCTCTTTAAGACATTACAGGCCAAGTATCATGAATCTCATTTTGTCTGAAATGAGCTTTGCCTTCTGACTGTACTTTTACCCATCCTATGTTCGAACATTACCACAGCACACCCCAGGATAAATACTCAGTTCACAGAGTTCCTCAGCACAGCAGAGATTCATGCGGCCAGGCAATTGCTTGTTTGCAACTTGATATCCTATTTGGTGTAAGAACATCTACGCTGAAGGGAAGGCAGGGGAAAAGGATGCAATTTACCTACAGCAGTGAATTATAGAGCAAGATAACAGTTTTCTGATAAATTGATGCAATCCCCATTTATTTGTTTGACATACAGTAGCTGTGTTAAGCTGGTCTAAGCTAGTACTGTCAATGAAAGAAGTAGTCTTGGTTTCAACGCACACACCAATGTTGCTGCTAATACTGTGTGTAGACTAGGAAACGTGTGTTAAAAGTAGCCTTAATTTTTGATCATTCTCCTAGCCCCTCTTACCCTGGCACTGCACATGTATTTGTACCAGTACAAAGGAAGGGACAGCACTTGGCTGGGACCAACTGGATGATAAAGAGATGTCCCCTTTGGCAGTAACACAAGGCAAAAGACGGGCCTGACTGTGTGATCACATACTTGCTGCCTTGAAACTAAGCTTCAACTTCAGAAGTGAACAAGGTGTGAAATGTGTATGTATATATTTTAAAGACAACACAGTGCTGTGTAACTTGTTGAAGCTGATTCCGCCTCTCCATCAACTGCAGGCAGGGGATGTGGCTACATTTCCAGATTTGTCTCCAGAACATACTGCAATGGAGATCTACCTCAAATAGTTTTTAAAAAAGTTTGCTTAAAAAAGCAAACCTGTTGAGAAGCACTGCAATCTTTGTGTTGAATTTAGCTGCTCAGAGGTACACTTTTGCCAGTACCTGGGCAAGCCTGAGAATGACTGTGCTGCATTGCAGGCTGTTGTGCAGACATACTCTTAGACGACCACCCGTGCCAGAGCTCACTGTCCCTCCTTTCTGAGCACACATTCTCAGCCCACCTAATCAGCTGGAACAGTCAGCAAGAAGGCTGAGAGACACAGTCAATATTTAGCTAAGATAACCATCCCTTCTACAAGGGCTCCACAGCTGCGGTGCTCAAGCTGGGGTCCGCAGGAACAGCCTGGGGAATGCCAGCCCAAGTGGCGACTGAGTGGCAAATGCCACCTCCTCCAGCTCCCTGCACCCCCAGAGACCTGGCTGGCAGCACGAGGGTACTTTTCTTGCTATTCAGCATTTCAGTTGATGCTTCTTGAAAGTGTAGAATCAAGTAAATTGTATTTGTGCTACTGACAGCCCACAGTCCAAGTAAAAAGACATAGATTCTCGCAAAAAGTGTGAGCTGTCCCTTTAATGCCTGGCATGCAGAGTATCTGGGCAAAACACCGGATAATAAACAGTCAGAATCACTAACTTCTAACAAAAAATATTTACGTATGTGTTTATAAACAGTTCCAAGCAGTCAGAATCACTAAGTTCTAACAAAAAATATATATGTATGTATTCATAAACAGTTCCATATATAGCACATGTTGATGTCAGGATAGCACAAGCATTGCTGAATGCTGCCAGTTTATGCTCTTCTGGAGTACTTTGAAGATTTCCAGAAAACTGGCATAAAAGCATCAGAAAAAGGTAAGATCTTAGAAAACATGGGAAAATTTTATGATAACCAGAATAAGAGGTTTGACTGTGAAGCTGGCATCAGCCCTGTAACTGACAAACAGCTTTAAACCTGGGTAGCTCAGAAACTTGTGTTGTAAGCCTGGTGGTCTAGCACGAAGGAAAGGAACAAAGTTAGCAGAACAAAATGAAGAGCAATTCCTTCCAGCCACTATTCATTTCTTAATTTTCTGCTTTCTTGTCAGACCAGACAAAAGGACGGTGCTCAGAAAGATACCTGAGTTGGTCTGATAAAAGGTGCAACCTCTCCACACAAATCCTGCTTCTTAGTATTTCTCAAGTTTTCTGAAGTGTTACACGTGAGTTAAACTCCCTAGTATATGACATCAAACCGTTGGTGTGAAGCTATCGGTGTAGGTACACTGTGATGTTATTACTGTAAGTAACTAGAATCAAGCATGTTATGGCAGCTTAATTTCATGTTACGTCAGGCACAGCAATGGCATTCCGTATTATCCAAGTTTTCTTTAAATGCTACTTTTAATTTTGCAATTGTTCTAAAGGGTAAGAAATCCAGCTCCACAGTTGAGTACAGAGTACGCTGCAATCATCCTCCGATGCATTTATAAGCGAAAAGTGCATCCTAAAGTTCAAAGCCCCTGTACTTCAGCCTGGCTCCAGCCTTTTGGCGTTTTCTGCAGGTGAACCCTCAACCATATGAGGTTTGCAGTACTACATGTGTTTCTTAGTTGCTTAAATTTCCTAAAGGTAGAACACTTCACTTGCCTTCCCAATGGTTTGTGCTCCAAATTAAAATTATAAATCAATATTCCAATGTATAAATTTCACTCTTGTTTATTCTACCAAAAATTCAGTGAAGGTGCAAGCCATATACATTTCACCATATAGAAATATATAAAATTCTACTTATTAGTTTCTCAGTAGTTATCAGTATGTGAATTAAAAATAATCCTTATTTAACATTATTCTAAAATCATCCATGTAATACTAGTAGCAGCAAATGCCACAATGGTAAGTATATATATCTTTAGTTTATGCTGAGAGTATTACAACAACAGTAAGACAACGCACGTGCAAGAATGGTGCAAGAATGAAAATCCATTTCATAGGTGAAAAATCCTGCTTTTTTAACTTCTGGAAAAAATACAATAAACATTTCCCCATTTCAACCTGCCCTCACAAATCTTACTCCATCTAAAAAACTGTAAGAAAATATCCAGTGAGCTTTGGATTAAGTGGGGCACATGAGTGTGCACGGTTGCACGTAAAACCAAATTACAGCTTTATCTACAAAATCATGTCATTCTTGAAACGGAATTAAATCCATCAAGTTCAATTTCTATCTTTCAGAAAGCATTTAGTATACATTCAGAGGGATTGACACTTACTCCGAAACACAGGCTTTTAAATGACAAACTCATAAGCATTAGTAGGACTGCACCAAACCCCCTGTTAATTCAATGGAAATACATACTCCAGAAGGAGTATACAGTACACAATCCGCAACTGCTGGGAATTCCTGGATTTATCCCATTGTACTCATTTGGGATTAAAACATTCCTTCAGAGAGTGCACCAAAGGAAATAATCATAAAAGAAAGAAGGAAATGAACTTATGTAAAACTAAACAAAGAAACAAACAAACAAAAGTGAGGGAACGCAGCAGCAGTAGCAGCAGCAGCAGCACACTTCAGCAAAAGTACTCACGCAGAATCTACTGGCCAGAAGTTGATCAGAGTAACAGGACTGCAAGACAAAAAATGAGGAGGTGAAGAGAGAGGCAGAAGAAACTCAGCAGCAAAATAATTACAGAAAGGTTTAACAAAAAAAAAAAAATAAAATCACAACAACCAAAAAACAGAAACCCAACAGACCAACATGAATGACTGTGAAGAGCAACCAACCAAAAAGTGAGAAAAAAATTGAAATCTAAAATTAAAAAAGAGAGAGAAAGAGAGAGAGCGAGGACAAGCTGCGTGCAATTGCCATTAAACAACTGATTAAACTTGTTAAAAAAAACCAAAGGGAACTGGGTTAACTCACTGATTTCTCCATGTGCATCATTATTGCTTTCTTTTTACATAAAGACATCAAAGCTATTCGATAAGACTAAATTTATATGGTGAGAAAAGAAGAAATCAGCTGGGAAGCTTGCAAACATAGTAGCCTAATTAGAAAAAAAAAAAAACATCACGGAAGGATACCAATTTGGAAGTAAATAAAAATTTAACGAAGAGATCATTAGTCTCCAAATTGCCATATCAAACTTGGAAGTCTATAAGGCTGTCAGTAAGTAATTTTCTTTCACCAACTGATGCTGAAGTTCCTGTATAAGGACAGGTGAAAACAGATAAAGGCAATGGCAAATGGAAGCCCAGCTTGTGTTTTCCTGCCAGCCAAGGTTAACAGAAATGAAAGAAATAAAGAGGCTTTATGCATTTCAGAAGTGAGGGGAGTTGGCACCAGCTGGGGAGCTCCAAGAGCGTACCAAATGAATTGCTACTTAGACACTTTAGAGCTACTCACGTTTCCATGTTGTCTCCCTCCAAGACAGTTTGCACAGGCAGGTAGCCCATTCGTGGGTGCTTTGCAAAATATCTTTTTGTTCGAAATTTGTTTTTTAGTACCTTGGCAAAGTCACGGACGTCTTCTCCTGAAGTTGTCTGAAAGCCACAAATCACAATGAAATCATCTTTCATAAGGTTATTTATTATGTTTTGTCAGTTGCCTCTTCCTTTGCTGGGTCACTCAGAAGAGCTGTGGCCACACCAAGCACAGCGGCCAATGGTTTGACCTCTGGAACCACGAATTTCACTTATTTATCACTGTCACCTTACAGTGTACTACTAGTGGGGAGAAAGGAGGAAAAAGGGAAGCTCCAAAAATCCCTGACAGGCTCATGTCTCATCTCAGGTGATCTCAAGAGGATGAGTGATAATTAGACAAGAATTTGTCATTTCCTCATCTGGCTCAGGGGACACTCTGCCTGCTTTTTGTTCAGCACTAAACTGGCTGTAACAGAGGACACACAGCCAGTCCCTCTGTCCAGCTAGCTGCTTTTCCCTGGCGGGATCCTGACCCTTACCACACGCTCATCTACATCTTATGGACTGTCAGCCCATGAAAAGTCAGACCCGTACTCTCGGCACATTTTCTTTCCAGTTTCCCTTCTCAGCCTCCTCTGCCGTTACTATTTTCATCAAAGAGAAACAAAAAGCAGGTGAGAGCTGCTGAAAGCTCTAAGATCAGTTTTTTCTTCCTGCGCCTCTTTAATCTGAAGCTAGCAGGCATTTCAGATCAATACTCAGAGGAGAGTACAATTTGCACAAAGTTTTCTACTCCCTTGCCCGCAGTCGGCTTTCCTTGCTGCTGTAGAGACCAGCAGAGGAACGCAAAGTGGAGTTAGTTTCCTAAAGACCAGAACGAGCCAGGAAGAGTTCAAAGGATGTCTGCTGGGAAGATGCAAGACTTCTTGCGAGTCTGATTAAGAGTCAGGCGATTTTCCAAAGAATTTTAATGGAAGACTTCAGTTACGTTAGTCAGGCTGCACTCCCTTCTCTGCAGTTCGCAGAGATACTCGACCCTGAAATACTGCTCTTCTACAGTAAATTAAGTTCTTCCTGACCCACATAATGATATTGCTTCTCCAGTGTATCTAATCTGAAGGAAAGAAATGAGGGAAAAGTTAATCTTTCTGACATTTTTTAATGAGTTCTATACCTTCTACTTAGAGAGAGGAAGGAGGTGCTGGGACTTATCAGTCAAGCCATCCTTCACAGAGCTGCTGAAACATGGATGTACGTATTTTTAACAATTGCCTGGGTAGAAAAATTAAGGATGCCCTGAAAAATAAGGTGCAGAAAGACTGCAATGCATTAACAGAAAAGACAAATATTATCCCTGTACTGAAAGAATTTGGTTTTCTTTCTGGTCATTCTGTCTGGTAGGCAAATTTGGTGTGAGCAATTACTGGCAGAGAAGTGACACAGCAGAACCTACAAGCCGGTCCAGTAACATCTGTATTTTCAAGAAACTGAGATAATGCTTGATGATATTCAGTATCACTTCCTCAATACATCAGAAGTAAAGACATTTTGGGGAAAGGAGGGATTCAGTATGCCCAGACCACTCAGAGGAGTCGGGAAAGGGGATTTCCTGAGGTGGCCTCTCATGCCCCAACGCCGCTTGCAATGCCTGCTCCAAGAGCTCCCAACCAGGGCGGCATCAGGAGAGCACGCCGAGCACGTCAGCTGGGAACAGAGGAAAACTTCTGATATTTAGTCTCAGTATAAACGGATTAAGCACAGCTTTCTGTCCAGTTTGTCCACCTGTGTCATCCATAACCATTTATTCTTGCTGTGTCTATTTTCAGTGTTGTGAACACTTTCCATTGCATTTGACTGTAATTTGGATTAAGTGTTTTCAGATATGATTAACAATAAAACATTCTTTGCTTCGACCTTCCTGGGACTGTTACCCCACCTTGCTCCCCTGAACCGTCTGCATGACAACCAAACAGTAAAACGCTGTTTGCACAGAAGCATCCTGATCTTGCTGGTAGCACAAGAATCCCAAGGAGAAAATATGTCTTCTAGTGACCACTAGAAGCACCAGGCACTTCTCATATGATCCAACTGCCATTTGAAAAATGTTCAAGGACCACAAGAAAGGCAAAGAAAATGGGATTATTATGTGGACAAGATGATAAACTAAGGCTATTTTCAACCAAACTTTCTGATTTACTCCACAGATGTTTTATTACATGTGATTTTCACAGTGATATCATCCAAACCAAAACTCTCAGTAGAACTGGTTTACGAGGAAGAACCAGCGGAGTTTCAGCATCCCGGCTCTCTTAAAGCAACACATAGGCAGCTGGGTCGAGCATGTTCCAAAACTATTCTGAAACCAAAACTATTTCATAAGAAATAATTCTTGTCATGTGAATAACTTTACCACCATCTGACTTTTCCCAGTCTGGTTTAAGAAAGTGCCTTGCCAAACCCCCACTCCAGACCTCAGCCCTGACTGTAAACACCAGCTCTAGGCAGGTATCTCGGTTTGATATGCTTCCTTCTAACAAGGTGGTGTGCCACTGTTCGTTAAACAGAAAAATGATCCTACATCTAAATCTCAGTCTAAAAGTTGTCTTCTATGCTTTATTTGAAACCTCTTTAAAAGTCACCTCCCTGAACAATAAATTGAGCTGCGTTGCTTTCAGGAATAATTGTTGCAATTTTTCTGTCTCAATGAAACTTAGGTGACTGCTTTGTCCTTATTCTGCCTCAGCCTTTTGCAGGAGAGGAGAAGTTATCACATCCCTCAGATATTTAGCACGAGTTCTCAAAACTCCCCTATGCAGAATTAAAGACTGCAGTACTCCAAAATTTCCTGGAAGTAAGAGGGAGGAGGAATAAAAATACCAAAACACTTCATTGCGCACATCTAACTATTGCAAAGATACATCAAAGAAGGCATCACACAGGTCTCCTGTCTGCCAAAGTGCATTTTAAGGTGAGAGACTTGTCTGGGGGAAGAGGGAAAAATGCTCTGCCACCTGGAACCCCCTTTTTATTCATTTAGAAAACAATTGCGTACTAGACATGATAGCTTCAGCGGATGTCTTGTTCAGTCACACAGTACTTGGGTTTATTTTTTCAATAGCAGCAACACAAAAAAGATCTGGGCTTGCTGTGCGTCACATTCCTTTTTTCTGCCCCCCGTTAATCCTTCTCTAATTCAACTGGCTGCTGGTGCAGCCAGGCATGGCACATTAGCACGGGCTGCTGGAGTTCAGGATTCACAAAAAAATGTACTGGCTGTGAATGGTTCTTTATTCTGGTTCAGCAATCTGGATGCAGTTGCAGGTTTTCTGTTCACCACTGTGTTTGCCTATTAGTAATCTGTATTTTGAGGGAAAACTGCTGGGCCCCGCGTTGCAACAAGTTGCTACAGGCTGTGGGGGAGTCTCACAATCCTTTTTTGTGTCTCTCACCTCAAAACACGTCTTAGGGACAGGTTAAGAAAATAGCAGCAAGACGCTGGTTTGTGCACTCTGTGTACCATTCACAATCTCCCATGTTCCTTATTAGCAACAGTAAGAGTGACAAACTGCAAAACAAACCAGTAGCCAACTCAGCAAGGAGGTATTCAGGTGCAGCTGGAAGGAATGCTCTAATGCGGTCGGTCGGTCGGCCGCTCTGCCTACGACTCGGATCACGAGATTCTGCTCCAGCAAGGCCTGCGACAGAGCCGTCTGTTCAGACCTGCCCCGGCAGCGCCAGCATTTCCCTCCGACTTGGGCAGCAGCTCAGGCACATCGCCCTTTCCACTAACCTCAGCCCCTGGGGGACGACACAAAGCAGCAGCCTCTGAACACCGACAAAAAGCCTGCGAATGCACGTTAGTTGCCCTTGCAGAGATTCAGATTACATACTGAATTAAATACATTAAATGTTACTGTGAAAGTTGATAGATAATGTAAATAAATATCCATGAATTAAAACTAACATAAATACTGGGTTTGTTTTACTATAATATTTTAGGTGAATAAATTTTGTTCTCTCTTTCCTAAGTTTCTGAGAAAAGCTGAGAGTCTTTACCTCATTTTGGTCATGTCTTTATGTTTGGATGAAGATGTAAAGACCGATCATACAATTTTATGAGGCCAGCCCGTGTGTAATTTTGATGCTTTATTTTCCCCATTTATATTTGACCAGCAGATGAATGTACAAGACTAGGGACCATCCCATCACACCAGGAAACGACAACCGGAGAGTGCACTGCTTCAAGACCACCACAAACAATAGGAAAGGTAGCTGAAAGCTCAGTGGCATGCATCGTGGAAGGACAACTCTAGAGACCCTCTAATTTATGCCCCTCTGCGCTGGTCATCAGTGGCCAAAAAGAAAAAGCAGCACACTGAGAGAGTAATACAGGATTTCCTTTGCCAGTTGTCCAGTATGAAAGAAATGTTTATGCAAAAGCGATTCTTTTGAGAACTGTGAAACACGGGTGAAGACCCTCACCGCACCACCAATGCAACAGATCTGCATTGCGCTGCACTGAACACCCTGGCTTCCAGTCTTCAGAAATCTAACATGCCACTCTTGACAACTTCCCTGGTATTTTCTATCCTCAAGTGATCATACAATAGAAAGGTACCACTAAACAGTAAAGAATCTAAAAATGCAATCATAGTGCTGCAGGGAAAACAAGTGAAGCAGCAACTTGCGGAGGAAAGGAAGGAAAATCTCAGACTGATACGGAGAAAACACTGTGACCTAAGATACGAATGAGTATTCGCATAAATCACAGGCTTCCTGCAGGATCCATAAAGTGAACTAGGGCACTGAACATGGAACAAGTCATTAGCATGCAATAATACACTACAACACAGCATTGTATGAACAATGAACTTCAATTCAAACCACTGGAGTGTCCTTTACCAAGCATCAGAAATTGCTGGCGTGTATAGTATATAAAAGCTGATTTTGAGACTGTCTGGACCAGTGTTTTTACGGGGGTTTTATTGGGGGGGGGGGGGAGGGGAAGAAAAGTCACCCAAATGCTCCATTACCTTGCACATAGGAAATGAAGTTTTTCCTTTCTACATAAGAAGGGACAGTAAGGGTCAGTAAAACAGCTACTTACTGGTGTGCAGTATTCCACCATGGGATAGTGCATTTTATGACCTTTTGCAACACGGCCAGAGAAGAAGCAACTTTGGCAGATATCATAGTTAAAGTGCTTTAAACTTCTGTACCTAAAAGAGGAGGAAAAAAAAAAATAATCACAGCTTCAGAGTTTTGTATGCAAATGCTTCGTATCACCTTGTTAAGTTTTCTGTGTCAGTTAAGTTCTCTTCCCTGAGATGCCACATGGTGTGCAATGCCGGGCAATGCTCCTCTGTCACTGAGGAACAGGTATTGCTGCCTCAGATGTTTATCAAAGATCTGAATCTTCAAAAAGATTTTTAACATTGGGCAACAGTGAAGATTTCTACACAATCACTCTCCTAACATACAAAAGACACCACCATACTTTTTGTTTCTATAATGCTGATCTCAGTTCTCTTGCTCTTCATCATGATTCCTAACACATAATGTCCTGAGGAAGTAGAAGTCAAATAAGTAGTGCCCTCCTCAACAAGTCACTCCAGCAAACTCCTAAGTGCTGCATGCGAGGCAGGAATTTGTTTGTGTCCTTCCTAGCACCTCTATCAAAACAGTTTTCCTGTATGGCATTCCATCCATGCAAAACTCTGAAAGCACTTTCGGGCCATTATTTAATCACATCAGCTCTATGAGGCAGCTAACTGTTGTATCTGCTAGGCTGAAGTGCTTGAAAGAGCTGGAGGCATAAGGGTTGTCTTGTTCCAAATATGTGAAGCAGTTCAGTCACAATGACCTCAAAAGAACATTGTTCAACACGTACTGAGGCACACAGTATTAGTTTTCTGAAAGCCTTCCAATACAGTATCTTTTTGTCAAGTGCGTACACAGGGTTTCAATGACTTGCAAAGCCAGAGAAAAAGGTCTGCGACAGAGAGATTCTATCATGATAATAGATTTGTTATATAAATTTAAGAGACAGATGAGATCAGCCAAGTAAAATTAGATGCAAACACAGAGCTCCAGTGTCTACTTCCCAAGTTCTCGATGCTCACTACAGACTATTCATTCACTTGTCATCCTTTGATTTTCCAAGTGCTGCATTTTTCAATTCCACCTACTTATCTTTGGCTGTTTATAGAAAACTGTGTAAGTAATTCAGTAGTTCATAAACCATATCTGGGAACGGGAAAATTAGACTTTGTGGATGTGTTGAACTACTCGCATCCCACCCCTAGCTCTTCCTCAGCAATATTTATCATTTCCCAGTTAAACTATTAAAGTGGCATAAAAGAAGAAGAAGAATTTAGAGGATGAGAGGAACAGCCTCACTGAAGAAAAACTCAGATTCAAAACAAAGCAATACCTTCATTATTTCCCCCATTTCCCACTGCCTGTGAAACTGCATAGTAGAAAGCACTGCCCCACTACATGCACAAAAGCAACATTCATACTCTCCTAGGTTAGAACAAAATGATGGCTTTTCGATGTGGTACTGCTTGCTGCTGTTGTCTATCTGGGTTTTAGAAACAAAATTACAGAAAGCTCTTTGTAAACACCAGGATACCATAGCAGGAGAAATGCCAACGGTAAAAGAAGACCGTGCATAAAAAGGACAGAAACCATACAAAGCAGCTATTGGGAAGTAAAGTGATAAAACAAGTCTAGGCATAATTGAAAGTGAGTATTTACTTAGCCATTAAGTGGATTCTCAACAGGCATACCAACACACAGTCATTTTACAACACAGTGACTTATTCATTGCCATAGTAACCATGGTGTCGATCCAGATGTTTAAATAGACCAGCAACATTTCCCCAACTCCAGGTTAATGTTCCACCACCAACATTCTTTCTCTGAGAAACACACACGTAGCTTTACACGTCTACGAATTTTCAAGGCACTTTCTTACTTCATACCATGACAGAAAGCAACTCACTAGGCTCCAAATCAGAAAATGTAACTGCATGTATAGGACATGCTGAATGTAAAGCAAATCCTATTAGTTGTGCAGTTCACCAATACTTTGGTTGAGGCACGGAAAGACTGGGACGCAGAGGAAGGGCCATATCTTAACTGATAGATGATTTCTGTCCTCTTCAACTCCCGTATCCAGTCTAGGTGTCACTCCCCCTCATGTCCCATCACAGTTATTTTTTCCCCTGAACAACGTGCATAAAACCAAGCATGTGATTTGCCTGGAAACAAGCAGAGCTCTTGATCCACCAAGCAGCAGTACACCTAGCAGAAAGGGAGCGAGTTCGTACCTGAATCCAATAATCGGGCACTCCTTGCAGATGTTACACTTCGCTTGGTGTTTGGCGGTCTCAGCAGCAGCCACCCTGTGCAAGACGGGCAGCCACACCATGGACTGCGGCTCCAGCCTCATCCAGTCGAGGAAGAGGGCTGCTTCGATCTCCGGTTTGTTGTTGGCCTGTAACGCAGCGGGGAGAAACACAGGGTCTGAGCACAAGGGATCTGTCTACTACCAGCTAAAGAACAGTTCAAGCCATTGGCTTCCTGCCTACGCTGCATCTTTTCCCTGAATATACTCCAGTTTTTCCCCCAGTCTGGTCATTCACAAAAAAAAAAAAAATCAAACCAAAAAAACCACCAGGTTCCTGCCTTTAAGCCAAGAACTGAAAACTATTATTAACGTTTCAAATCTCTCGTTCTCTTATTCCCTATTACAATAGACAGCAATACCATGTACTCTGTCACAGAGAAAATCATCCACTTACAGGGTCACCTTTGATGCCTGATCTTGTGTTTCCCGTCTGTCTTATCTGAGCCTGCATAGCATTGCTTCTCACCTATTTTAAAAACAGTTTGCGTCATCCAAGCCCTAAAAATTGCATGCCTTTTGATCCTTTCTCCTTAACATCCTTCATTATCACACTGACCTTTCTTCAAAACGCACACGTAAATCATTCAAATCCCTTCTCAAGCCTGTAGTTGAACATGTAAACTCTCTGTCTCCTTAAATTCCTCAAAATCCCTCTTCCGACCATATCACCTCTAAATTTCCTGTCGCTGCCTGCAAACACAACACGGTTTTGTCCCACAGAATACAATCGATTTAGCCTCATATTCCACTACTTCCCACTTTTGCCTCCTTGCCCACAGCCTCACTCCTCCGCCGTCTTCCCATCGCATCCTAACCAGTCTGATTATTTCAGGTATCTCTGCCACGGTAACTTGGAGGCAGCTCAGTCACAGAGCTGAATCCCATTGCGACAGGCACCATGCAGCCACCAAAAAATGATATATCGTCCCTACCTGGTAGCACCTACAGTATGGAAAAAGAAACAGCAAAAAGATGAGAAACACAAGGCAACGGGGGACACCAGCGATCTATCCGCATGTGCAAAGGTCTCACCGTACTGGCAGGCTAGTCACTGCAAATAACAGCGCAGAATAAAGGCAAGGAGGATCAAAAGGGATTTTAAAGAAAACAGTAAAGTGACGGAGTCAATGTTTATGGGGAACACCTCTGCGGCGTGCAGGGTGGTGTGAAACCAGCACAAAACTGGTTATCTGAGAACCTGGGAGCTGGTTTCAGTGCTGAAAGTGAGGTGATGGATCAGGCAGAAACAACGAAGGGCTCTGGGGGGGGGACGGGAGGGAGGAGGACAGGTCCGCCCAGGGAACCGCCCAAGCGATGAAGTGGGATACCGTCCCGCTCCATTTCTCTAAACTATCGCTATGTGCTCATTCAAATTCCTTGAGACGTTTCCTTCCATGCTACCCAACAGAAACAGCATATTTATGGGCTGAATATATTTAAATCCTCTGTTTTTCTTTTTCTCTGGGCTTTCAAATAGAGCCCTCAGTGGGCCAGTCTTTTATATTTCAAACTTCACAAGGCAGACTGTCTTCCTTTGTGGTTCCAAACCTATTTGAAGTATTTAAATAAATAATAAGCATTAATGTATCATGTACATGGACCAAGATGAATAGGGGATTGAGCGCTGGGGTTTTTTATGCTTGCTCTCGGTTACTTTTCCAGTTTCTCATCAAATCTGAGTTTAGTATGACCTAGCTAAAAATCTTACTCAACCAAAAAGGCTAGCAATGAATTTGGAGATAAAAAATACCACAACTGATCTAAAGGAGAGCGAGCTATAGCGAAAAACAATTAGTTGTGTGCTTGTTTCTTTTTTTTTTAAAGCTAACACTGTTTATAATCTTGACAAAAAAAATTAACTGATCAATACTTGGAGACTGAGAAAAATGCAAAGTCTCCTAGACAGAACGCTTGGCCACAGGAAAGACGTGGGGGGGGGGAAACCTGCAGAATATCTCCTGAATAATGCATTGCATTAAAGTTGACTTAAAATGCTGCTGCAACACGTTGGTTAATGAGGAACAAAGAGATTTTTTGGTCAGGGCTTTCTTCTTGAGATGCTAGTTTGGGAAACCATCTAAAAACTCCTATGACTGCATTTAAGATCCACATATATGGATTTCTAGTACAGTCACACAGATCCTTTTGGATGTTTGGGGTAAAACCTTCAAACCATAACATATCTACTCTTATTCAGATAAAGTCTCTCACAATTTAATATTCACTACAGGTGTTACACGAAATAGAATAACATTTTTTCTTCCCTCCCACACTGAAATATTTCTGAAGACTTCTGCATTAAATCCTACTCCTCTGTTTTTTCATGTTTTCAGAATTTAGGAACCCCCCCAAAGAAAAATGAGATAAAATCAAAAGTACAATAAAGTCCAGCCACCACCGGCAATAGAATTTGTTCAGAACAGCGGATACTGCCTTCTGCTTCAGGACATCAGTGAATTCAAGAGAATTAAATTAATTCTAGAACTCTCCGAAGAGAAAGGCATATTTATAAAACATGATCATCTATACGCCTATTTTTCAGCTAGCAGCCAGGGCAGTAAAGGGGCTGGGGAGAGACTTTCTGTGCCTCAGTCAGCCAGCATCAGCCAGGAACTCTGCTGGCAAACCATTACCCTGCTTAGCAGACTACACTTTCTACACAGAGGTCCTCTAAACCTCAAAAAAAATTTCAAAGGATCTCTTTAATATGCCATTTCTAATAGAAAAACATTAAGTGTACAGAAATGCTGCAGTGCAGGCTGCAGGCAGAATAAGAATGAGCCGCTCAAAGCTCTCCATTTGTAGCTGCTTTAAATTTGCAGGGAAAATGTTGCAGCGATGAAAGACTTTCTGTAACACCCAAAGATCTATTTTAATTTTGCAGTCACTGTCGATTGCCAGCAGTCCCAAGAGCTGCCTACCCAGAGCTCCACACGCTGGCTGTACAAAACCTGTGCTCAGACAGATTAGGTGCATTAAAATGTATCAGAACTGGTTCCGAATTACATTACATGAAGATTTAAAGCCACGTGGAGGAAAGCTGGTCAGGGTCAGACGGTACAGGACAGACAGTTCTCGACTGTTCCCTCAGCCGCTATTACGATTTTTTTAATAATCTCTAAATCCGGAAAAGGCAGCAGCTGAAGATTTTACATAAGGGAAAAAGTCTGAATTCACACAGTTTGTATATCTGAACCAACAAGATCAAGCTGTAAAGAATATTAACGGTTCTTCTCTTGAACACATTTCTGTGCAACTCCCAATTTTTATGGTAATAACAGAGTGAATCATAAAGTAAAATTCATAAAGCCCTTTCCAGTTTACAAGTAACAATTTGTTACGGGGGACATTCAAATTCATTATGTTCCAGACATCTGTTTTTCAGTATTTATTTTGCAGAAACAACGGGGGAATAGGAAGTTGGGTGGTGCTAGCATCTTCATGTAATACTTGGGAGTTGAATCTTTGGGGTTTTTCCCCCCCTTCTTCTGGCTAGTAATTTAAAAAATATCCTATGCTATATTAACTTTATCTATCCGTAATATGAAATATGCTCCAAAATACAGTCATGATTTTACATGAACAATGTGGTATGTTTTTGGCAAAAGTCAGACAATACAGCATAAATTTCTGACAACATTTTTCATGAGCTATATTCTGTTTATGTGCAGTATAGGAAATTAATTAGAAATAAATTAACATTGTTAATTTAATGGTATTTTTCATCTGGGATGGAAAGCTTTACGTTAGCTTAGGTAAATATTATTTTGGACAAACCAGACTGAGGAATGGGATTCTCATGACTTGTTAAAGTTTAAAAATGCAGAGCAAGCCACAAACAGCAGCCCCGTCTCCCCAGACTCAGACCAAATCCTGTTCATCATTGTCTTCCACTCTTGAGTGGCCTCCTCAATACGTTTGTGTTCTCCCCATTGCTGGCTGGAGAGAAAACAAAAGTCAAGAATTTATGGTTTCCCAGACAAGTGCTGTTTCATGGTCAAGAAAGAGAGGATTACTATAAAGGTAACTCTGGGTGATACAAACTGCCCAAATCTGCCTCGACCCTTGGAGCAAATGCTTAAGAACATTACTTTGACCCCTTGCATTACAATTACACTTGATTGCACTGACTACTCCAGTCTATGTTTTTTGTATTGTGGCAGAGAGTAATAAAATAAAAACCCATGAACCCCGAAGTGAATTAGTGTACAGTTTTATATCATCCACACTTGAAAAACATCATCTTCCTGCTCCCCATCCCCTACACCATTTTAAAATAGCTCTTTAAAGCAGTTCACTTGTAGGACTCTTCAAGAGTGCCTCCGAAAGTCAGGCACAGGCTCACAAAATCATGCTGAAATAAAACCAGAATTGCTGTTTTATGACATTTACAGCACAGCAGCTTGAGGAAGGATTTGCTAGCTCCCTTAGGCCAGCTCTCCCCATCAGAGCCAAAAGCAGAAGAAATATCCTATGAATAGAAACAAGGGCTGCCTGATCTCTCAAAAGAGATTGAGTCCCTCAACAGTAACACTGCATTTCTATGTTATTTTCACACAGACCTCCATGTAACTATATATAGTTATTTGTACACAGGATTGATTTTTCCTAACTGTTCAAAAAAACCCCAAAACATCCCATCCCACCCCTCACAAAACAACCGCCTAACCAGTTCAAATCACAGCATTTATGGCCAAAGTCACTATCAGCATCCTGGCCTAGGATTTGCAATATTCAAACTCCACCTAAAAGGACTAACAGGTCCCTATTTTGGTTTTTATTTGTCCGAGTAAATACACTGGATTTGGACATAGTCCAGCGGTTGTAAAAACAAGGCTGATCTTGTCTTATCATTGATCAAGTACAAACCTAGAAATGAAAGTACATAACACAGAATATTAAAATACTTTCCTCTGTCAAAGTGAAATGAAACAAGGAGGTTTAAAATACAGATATGAATTAACTGTACATATTTTACTACTCCTTAGCTTCATCTGTACTAGTTTTTCACACCAAGTACTCTGCTTCAAGTACACCCTCGGAAGAAAGCATATTTAAAGCAGTTTATAACCAAGAACCAAATACCCAAAATTTTATTCAGAAACAGCAAAAGACATTTTCATTCGAGCTACACTCTGTTTTCGCATCACACTTCTTTAACATCCCAATGCCACAGTAACTCATTCAAGGTAGAGATGTGAATTCCTAGGTCCTATTTACACTATACAGGGAAAGCATATTAATAATTTTCCACTGTGATTAAAACACAGCGTCTGTGTCCTTCAGTCCACACCAACTCCCTACCCTATTTACTTAAAAAACGTACCCATCACAGAATTAAAAGGAAAGTGCATTCACACTGCACTAATACTGAATTGACTCAATTTTTCATGGATCTATAGACTGCTTTGATGCAGTCTGAGCCTAGGCAGAACTATACAGTCTTCAAATGGTCATTAGATCAAGCTCTTGCTCTCATTTTAAAAACATTTTTTCTTTAAAATCTCAAAGCAGAAATTACATCCCCCTGTCCCACGTAGAAATGGTGAGTCCATAATATCCTTCTTCTCCCAACAACGACCATCAGCACCTTCCCATATACGAAGAAAACTATGGAAAGCAAGAGCCGGTGCTGGGGGGATGAAAAGTAAGAGGGCAGCAGGACCCGCCACCTGCGGGAAGGGGACCCGCTCCTCGGGAGCAGGCAGCAGCAAAGCCCCCCCTCCCCAACCCTCACTCCCAAGGACTCCCACTTCAAACCGAAAAGCAGGAGAGATTTCCCCTGTTATCGCTGGGAACAGTAAACATCCCTTTTTTGTTTTTCTGCTGTTGTGCAGACAGACAAGGCCGTTGCCAGGGCACCTAACCTAAGGGGGCTGGGAGAGCCATTTCTGAAGCACGCATTTGTTGCAGACTCTGACATGACTGCAATTTATTGCTGGCTTATCATCACCAGAAAGAAAAGAAAAAAAAACAATGGAAAGAAAAAAAAAAAACTAAAGAAAAAGCATTCCTTACCATGGGCATACAAAGAAAGACTTAATTTAGTTTCCACACAGTAATGTAAACTATGAAACCTCACACTATTTTAAAAATTTGAATTATCTCCCTTCAGTAAAAGAAGGCTGCCGGGAGCCCCGTGCAACCCTCCTCAGCCACCCAGCTCCTCCAGACACTCCATTTCCCGGGCTGCTCCCTGCTCCCCCCTGGGCCTGAGGACCCTCGTGCCCCCATGCACCACCAGCCCACACCGAAAGGATGTCTCTGCACTCCCCTCCTCCCTTTCTCCTGGGAAGCTCTTATTTCTTCCCCCATCTCCACTTCTGGCTGCTCCTTTCTTTCATGCCTTATCGTACCCACCCTTCCGTTTCCTTCATCGCTATTATTCCTACCACTGTTCTTACCATCCTTCCCTAAGGGTGGCCCTCATTTTTCCACTCCTTAGTTCCTTCTCCCTCCACTCCACCAGGGCTCTCCCTACGCTTGGATTTCTGCCCCTCTCTCTAGGACTCCATCCTACCTATTTTGGTATTTCCCCTCCTCGGTTGAGTCTCCCTCCCCCTTTCTGGTCCTCCGAGAAGATCGTCTGTTCTGCTGCAACTCAGCTCAGAAACCACTCTCCCACTCCGCATGTTAAAATGAGGCTTCACCCAGAGGAAAAAGAGAGGATGAAATTCCTCTTAACTGCAGGTAAGAAGAAAACTTATTTTTCTGTGCAGGTAAGAGAAGGAACCCTCAGGTTTTCCCATGTTCTGATTTATGAACGTGTCAAAGGTTACGCCCAGCTGTGCTTGGGCTGTTTCTAGAAATGCCAGCAGCTGGATGCGGTACAGCATTCAGCCCGCTGGCATGTCTTCATTTTTAACGACAATGTTGCTAACTCATTTTATTCAAATAAACATTTATTCCAAGGACTTCCTCCTACTTCATAAAAACTGGTTTTGTATGTTCCATCACTATGAATTTTATTATTTTTTTCCTAGTATAAACACACAGAATGGCAGTCCCCTTTCCAAAAAAACTATGTTCTTGGCAGATCCCGAGGTCACTTCCCTTATCAGTTTTTCAACAGTGTTTTAAGCACTGTTGCCGTTCACTTGGGAAAATGATAGGATCCAGCGAGTCCTAATTTCTGAGGAAGGTCATTTGCACAAACGAGCTTTTGACCGTGGATTTGCTGCACCATCGTTTTGTGTTGGTGTCACTTGAAAGCCCAACATGGAACTTGAGGCTTGAAAGCCACAGCAGCGTCTAAACCAGCTATCAACATTAGTACGCATAGTTTATCATCACGGGTTATCCACCCAGGATATGGCCCTATAAAACATTAATTTGGAAATGCCATCAGATACAGATTAGAATTATAAGAGGTCAAGACATGAATGATGGAGATCGGAACATGTGAATCCTGTAGAATTCACCTGTTAGAAGTTTAAAAATACAGAAAGCAAATGTCCCATCACAACTGAAGTTCGTGGTGATTTCAGAATTCGATTCTTTTCATAGTCACTGTGTGTAAGAAGACAACTTCCAAGCATTAATATTCATTGAAAAAATCTTGCTGTGCTTTGCTTGCTACACAACCGAAACCACTTCTTTTCATAGTCACTGTGTGTAAGAAGACAACTTCCAAGCATTAATATTCATTGAAAAAATCTTGCTACACAACTGAAACCACTACATAATGAAACTTGAGCAGCAGGCAAAAAAGCAAACAACTCCTCCCTGCCCCCAACCAAACAAAAAATCCCCCAGAGACAGTTAGGGGATGGGAAAAGAGTGTTTCTTCCATTGTAATGTAGAAGATGCATTGAGAGTTAATCACAGACCATACATTACCTCCCCTCCTCTACCTTTTCATCAAGCAGCCGTCCTCATCTTGTGCATTCTGCTGGTGGTTAGGATAAAGATGAATAATTCCCTTAACTCTCTTCCTCCCCAGATTAAATAATTTACAAGTTTGAAACGGAACCTCCAGTTTGCCATGTATTCCTCAACAGACAGGACAGGAATTCTTTCAGTACTCTTTCAAGAAAACTGGCATTATCCATTCAAGCAGTGAAAGGAGCTCATTGAGCACTCCTTTCCCCTAGACAGCACTGCAGGCAGTCGCTCCTTTCCTATCCGTCCCCCGGGCACCTGGCTGTCACTGGCACATATTTGCCCAAAATTTAGATTAACCATTGCTGTTCAGCTACGTGGAAGCAATAAATGGTGATCTACTGCTGGCAATAGAAAATTGTAAAACCAGGAGCTGCTGTAACAAAGACTTAAACTGTCTGCAGGGTTTGGTTACAACATAAGCCTTGATGACAATTATTTGCTGTTTGGATAACAGCATAATCTGGGCTTCTTCCACCACAGGGAGAGAAATGGGCTAATTCAAACACATCTTGTCAAAGAAACGGTTTAATACACCAATAAACGACCCTCAGTACCCTAATCCTTCTTCCAGATTTTCAATCCTTTTCAGAGAGGACAGGCTACCTCGACACAAGATACAAATCAGAATATTAACAGCAAGCAAACTTGAACTTACAAACTGGAAGCAGCTTCTGACGCTCGGCTCGATATTGCTGCCCCCGAAGGAGGCCACTTCCCCTAGCTGTCGAGGGATCTGGATGGAGTCGTGGAGCAGCAGCCCCAGCCGGCGCTGGTCACAGAAGCCGGTGGAGCTTGCCACTTGCTTGAACAGGTCTGGAGGAAGGAAAAGGACACCAGAGCTAAAGCATCGCTACTGGGATGCAGCAAATAGCGCAGAAGTTTGCATCGTTTCAAAGGCTCGCGAGAGTGGTCAACGGCCTTGGCAGACATGAACACAAATGTCTCTTCAGTTTGGCTGTTTCTCTTCCCATAAATGCTGTTTTTTTCTGTTAAATATGCAGTTCAGTGATAATTTTTAATAGCACTATTGGTTTGTACCTGGGAAGAAAGGTCATTGTAACACAGCACCCGTGGCATTACTGGCAATAGCAGCTGTGACTCTGTAACACAGCTAACTAAACAGCAGGCTCTTTGAGCCACAACAACATACATGTTTTTAAAATACCATTTAACTGTAAAATAATCTCGTACAACATACATCACATTTTCAAGTCTTAGCAATCAACTTACAACTCACAGAATCCATTTCTCTTTCAGATCAGTTGAACTGAAAAACAAGAGTTCCCTAACTTCAATGTATCATAAGCTTTTAATCCAAGAGTATTTCTAAAATGAAGGAAAAACATTACAGTACGACAGAACCTGCCATCCACAGGGAACGTTAATATCATACCAAGTTTTCACTTCTGAAGTGAAATGTCATTTGCAGCCATGTTCTGTTACTGCATCGTTCTAGGAAAGAATCCTTACAGGACAGAACTATTCTTTCGTAAGCTCAATTTAATTTGGTGCGAATTAGTTATACTACATATAGATTGAGGAGGTTTTAGAGTTCATAATAAGAAGACAAATCAGGTTAGTATTAACTGAAATATTTATTTGGTAATATCCCTGTTGACAATACATGAGCTGAATAAATTCGTCTTACTTTTCAAACAGTTCAAAAAATAAAAAGAGAGCGAGAGACGGCTAGAATAGAATGCTGCCCTTTTTTTGGAGCTGCCTTAGTATTTCAGCTGACTTCAACGATACAATTATAAAGGTGCTCAGCATTGCTCAAGATAACTTTCCTAGCACTGCTTTGACATCTGTTTTCTTCCAAAGGAATAAAGGAATGGATAGAGAAAGGATTATTTTTTAATTATGTGAATTTCACTCTTGCTAAATCTAGTTTTATAATAAATAATTTGGGGATAAATCCTTCCATCACCTCTGCAAGCCTGAAGACTTGTGCTTTAGCACAACCAACTCTGCTGTGCTGCACAAATGAGAGAAAAAATTTTCAGGGGTGCGACTCATTGCATACTTGCAGCAATACTAATAGCAATTGCACTATGACTTCGGCGTGGATGGTGAGGCCAGACCACAGCTTGGCAGAGACAATTCCTTTCTCTCCCACAAACTATTCAGCTTTCATTTTCCCCATCATTAAAATATTAAGTGTTCTACAACTTTAAAAAGGGGGGTTATGCACTACTGTGCACACACACCGCAGGAAACTATAAAATCTGAGTAAATGTTTTCCTTTATAACTTTGATAATCCTCAATGAAATATCAGTTTGAAAAATATCTGTACTGAGCAATTTTCCTAAAAGATGTTCTCAATGCTTTTTCACAACACCCACATGGAACATCTAGAGATCTAAACTGTGACATTCATAGTGATTGCCCTAAAATCTGATGCAATTATAACACAGCCATGCTGTTGTTGGAACTGTCTGTTTTCTCTTTTGTGTTCTTCAACTTTCATTACCAGAAGAATAGAACAGTCAACAATTGATGAAGAACTGCTATGGTATTGGGTCAAATCCTAAAGGTTGGGTTTTCGGTGTTTTTTTTAAATGCATGAATGAGTGATACCAGTTAATTTAACCAGAAAGTTACTCTTGAGAACTCCTCTTATCAGTAGTTCTTCTCTGGATCCTAGCCTCACTAACGAACTGATTCATTAGTCAGATAAAACTAAAACTTCAAGCAGAATTTTTTCAAGTATTTCAGGATTTGGTGTATTAAAATATGCAAAATTTGCATACCTTTAATATTTTTTTAAAGGTAGTAACTATATTTAAACACCATGTTCATAATAAGACCCTGACCACATTGTGGAAAACATTTTAAAAAGTTAATGTATTTTAAAATGGTATAATGCAAGATGTCGTGTAGACATGCACTTCTGTGTATGAAGGTGTGCCAACCCGGTGGTCTCCAAAGAGGGGTTCTTGTACCCCAGGGAGTGTGCAAGACAATCCATTAGTGTGCAGTAAGAAAATATTTTTTGTACTGTTAATAAATTAAATTAAATAATTTAAAAATAGTGTTTATTTCATCTTTATCGTACTGTTTTTTCGTTTCTACTTTTTGGATGTTTTATAATGTACATAATATATTAGTACAGTGGTACATGTATATAATTCATAAATAAATATACATGTATTGGGGGTGCACGCTCAAAAATTTTTTACTGCTAGAGGTATGATCAAAAAAGTTTGGGAACTGCTGTGTTGAACTATCTAAAACCATACTGAACAAATAACTTAAAAGTACAGTGTGGAGCAAATTAACACACTTTGCATCTGGACTATCTAAAAGAATGTCTCTGTATGCTACCCTAAACGTTTATGCAATAAATAGGAGGAACAAAATCAGAATTAAACATAAAGTAAAACCAAAATAATTATGTTGACTTACATCTATATTTATCTTCCAGATGTGCTTTACAAAGGGATACAACACCAGTTTTGAAAGATAAGACACGGATCCTTCCTGTTCGACCCCTAATGAAAAAGAAACACTGGCTGATAATATGATCCATTCACCTCATAATTCGTTTGCTATAATGAAGTTCCCTGTAGTACTGTAGTTGTCACAAATGAAGTCCCACACAGAACCATGTTGCACCGCACACGCTGGGTGGATATTAAGGTAAGCTAGAAATGAAACACGTGGCTTCACAGGCATAGCTGAATTGGGTTGTGTTCTATTAATTCAGCCAGAAACAGTCTCGTTTGAAAATAATTACTCACCTTTTTAATGACAAAAGCGAGAGTAAAGAGTCTTTACCCCACACTTATTTGAACAGGCTTCTCTATGAACTGCTCCTGAGCTATTCTCAGAGAAGATGACGTCCCTGACAGAACAGCAAACCATCCCTTTTGCCAAAGACAACACAGCTTCATTTTCATTAGAAACGCGACATAGCAGTCGTTTTAGAGTCTTTGCTCACTGTCAGCCCTGCCCTGATCTGTTTGAGAAGGCAACAGAGAGCTAAGCATGAAAAAGCAGCCTCTGCCAGCAGCGTGCAGCGACAGAGGCACTTGTAAGGTGTTCAGGTGAATGATGAAGCTTGCCTAGAAACCCCGAGAAGGCAGGCAGGCTGTACAGTTATGCCATTAAGAGCATGGCGTGGCTCCTGAGCTCCTCCCTGCATCACTCAAACCTGTCTTGTGCAGTGCCAAGGGCCTGGTACGCTCCACAGCAGTCCCCGCGCTCTCTGGTCAGCCTTCCCCCCGTGCTCACTCCGGCCTCCTCACGTGCCCACACTATTACTTCTGCTTTTTAACACAATGGTGAGAAAAACACCCTCCTCTGTGCTTCAGGCGACGCAATGACAAACCTTCACATCTCTCAGTCATCTGGTTCAGCTCAATTTACTTCCAGTTGCTGGCTTCCCCCAAGACTTTTATATCTGATAGCATTTCAAATATGTAACATCTATTGTAAAAGAAGACATATACAACATAGGGAGCTAATGCCTAAAACCAGCATTTTTCAAGCAGAGTCTTATCAACAGTTTTGAAGCGTCACCAATAAGACCACCACTGGAATAACATAAACCATGTACGAGGCATGCCATAGTCCTGCATCAGGCCACACTGTTCAGCAAAGATGCATGTTGTCTTTTCAATCTTACAAAAGCGTCGTAGGAGCCAGCAGTGCTCATTTACCCATGCATCTCCCCTGCAAACCCTATAAAAAGTGCAGATGGTAACTGTTGGACATACCCAAATTTAGAGTTTGCAGCCTTGTACTGAAGAATCTTGCATTTTTCATCATGAATAAGCATTTGTTGTTTACCTATGCTTTTCACACTCCACTCCTCTTACTCGCTTTCCCTCAAATCTTTTCCAAATTAATTATCATCTGTGCCCTGAGAAACTCCTCCTGATGAATACCAGGCTCATGCAAATTATACAAGAGAAGAATCAAGAATGATGATTTCTCTGCAAGGCATATTAAATTGAAACTTGCACGAATCATGAGTTGTTCGGTTCACTCTCCTCTCCTCCCAAGTCAAACCAGTAATTTAGCATGCTACTGCAAATGAGCATGAGTGACTGATCAATTAAAACAAATCTGAAACGTGCTGGATTTGCAGAGCTGTGCCCATAATTAGATCAGTCATTGACTATGAATTTGATTAATATCTTTACAAATGACAGTTTTCAATTATAAGAAAAGTAAAGATTCAGTACGTTTAATTAAATGTCTCCAGTACTGCTATGCACTTTGGTTGATCTCTGCCTATTAAGTTTACAATGAAAACTAAACACATGTAACCCCAAGGTCACCTCTCTTACCGGTGCAATTCAAACCTGAATTTCGGCAAAATAGCTATGAGCTTTCCTCGCACATAAACCACCTCTCTGTTTCATTGTCTCCTGCAATATGCAGCTCCCTAGCACACCTAGGGAATTGCCTAGAGGCAGTCAATTATAATTTCTAATGTTGTACTTTCAGCACAGTGCAACATAAAGAAAACTAGACTGGACACAGCAAATGGAAACCAGACGGTCCAGCTTAGGAGCAGCCTGTGGAACGACCTGTAGTTCCCCCTCTGCCTCTAATGTGGCTGATCTGGATTAACATCCCTAGCACATCTTTTTTGTTTTTCACTAACTAGGTGTCTTCGTTTATAAGTTATTTATAGTTGATGATAATTCAGAAGTGGATCAGAGTTCTGTGAAAGCCAAAGCAGATTAAAGAAATAAAACCTGGCTCTTAAATGAATATGGCCTCATTCCCTACTGTCGGTACACTACACAAAAATATAATGTAATCTGGGTAATCCACTTCACAGGATACCGCGGCTGCTTCAGAAGATGTTATAAGCAACCAGCTTATCGGAGCTGATCCTGCAGAAAGAGACTCTGTACAAATCTTTGCAGGTGATCATTGAAGTTTCAGTGCTGTGATAAAGGGTGGATGGAAGAACCATGTTATGGCACTTCACTTCAACATGGTTCAAAATGCCAATGGAAATACAGTAATTGTCCCGTCCTTCCATTTCTATACTTAAATGTCTATTCTGCCACAGTAATGAGTGCGTCTGGCTGAAGGTGGCTGATAAGAACCTTAAAAACACAAATAAAGACTCCCACTGACTTTTTTTTTTAATACTAAATTCACCAAATACAAAAATAATGGTTTATTCTAAAATTAGCTTACAAACGTGTATTGGAATTTGTCTATGTGTTATGAGCAACAGCATTAACTCACTGAAGAGGAATACCTGTAAATTTTCTTAAGGCAAATTTACTCTGTTGTATTTATACTTATAGGTACACTTTTTAAAATTCAATTTTAGATTAAATATTTCTCAAATCTCCTGACTGCTAAGGGTTGTAAGCACATTACATTAGAGACGAGCCTCTTCCATCTTTGAACAAGGGTTACAGGTTGAAAGCTATAGAAAATGGACGGCTCTGAAAAGGTTTAACATCCAGAAGTACAGACACATGCAAGAATCTATATGATGGTGTTCATACCGTTGCTTCTTGATAATTCTCTTGATTTCTTTATCTAAATAAACCAAAAAGCCATGCAAAGCTGTGACCTACTGAGGACACGCAATCCCAGAATTGCTCTGTACACAGAAATCTGCTGAAAAAGTTCTGTTTTCCAGCTCTCTCATTGCTTAGCTTAATAAATCTAGGATTGTGAGTCTAACCAAGGGCCGCATTGATTCAGCTAAATGCAGCCATTAAACCATTAGGTTTATAAAATTTTCACTTCAACTACTGTTTTTTTCAGTTTCAAGACATTCATTTTATAATGAGGCAGACAGCTCGTTACCTCTTCCCCCTTCCCGTTGTGCTCCTGGGAAAGCTCCTGAGCCCCCCATGTTCAGAGCACCCATACATACGTGTCGTAGACATTCAGCAGCCAGTTGAGGCACATGTCCACGCAGAGAGGAACGTTGACCAGGTTATTGTGCTCTTGTTCCAGTCGATCGTAAATGGTGGTCAAGCAGTTAATGATCTGCAGAATATCCATCGGCTGGTCATTTTGTTTGAGGTTGTGCTGGTCCAAGGCATCACATGCAGCAGACAGACTCAGGAGATCCACTATTAAAATAAAAAAAAACAACCACCCACACAATAAAGTTTGAAGAGAAACAGTGGTTGTACTACCCATACCCAAAAAGTAAATATAACAATTTTTCTGGCTTATATGCCTGGCCAGAGGACGTTTTATGTCCTCTGAAAGTCACGTGGAAAACTGGTTGCAAGACTTCTACAGGTGCACTGTTTAGTCAGCTGTGGTCTTATAGGGTAGTGTTTATAAAAGTGAAATCTGGTTCATTTTTAGCTGTAAAGTACCTATTATGCTATTGGATCCTATGGAAATATTACACATAAATTACTATGCAAGTAAAAATTACATATTTCATGGTTTATGTTCCTACTATAGGCTAATATTTGACTACTGCATTCACCAGATGTGCTCTAAACATAGTACATGTCACCAGCTTTCCTGAGATGTGCCATCCATTTCTTAAAGAAGTCGAGCAATCTTAACCAAACCAAACTCCACAAGGACTATGCAAACAAATCACAACTGAATTGGGATTAACCTCTCTGTTTCTTTTCCTCTGGTGAGGACAGGGAAAAGAAGGTTCCAGAAACACTAAAATGACCTCTTTCAATACTTATAGCAAATATATATATTCAATATTTGTATCAAATATTATTAAATATACATCAAAATTAATATAAATCAAATATATATCAAATATTTAATATAAAATCTGCAGAGCTCTTACATTTATAAATACCTCTACGACATTACAGAGTAAGTCACATTTAAAATAATCAGTCAACATACAACAGAGCTTTTTGTTATGGACATTAAAAAACTTGATTTTCATTCTAATTTAAGTCAGTTGCATTTTAAAATTCAGATGTCCAAGGTAAAACAGAACTTTCCTTTCTCAGTTCTTCGTCTCTGCATACTAACATCAACAGCAGCACCACATTCTGGGGGATGCCAAATCAGAGAGTTATGGGATGTTGGTTTACAAAGTAAAACAGGAATAAGAACAAGAGAAATCAGAAAAATGAGACTATTGATGCAGATCTTCCTGCTGCCACATGAAAACCCTTTGTAATTCCTTGCCGTGAATTTCCAGAGCGTGAGCAATGGGGGTATTAAAGCCCAGATGCTGTTAGTCCCGCTTATACCATGAGCGGTCACAAAGTGCAGCAACAATTCAACATGACTCGAGGGAGTAGCATCTGGCCCAAAATGAACTGCCCAAAATCTTCCAGGAAATTCTTCACAAAACCGGGAAATAAAGTGACCCAACTGCAACACCAGTTTTTCTCTTGCTAGAATAAAAATGTGCTTTGTTAAGTCCTGGTAAGCAACACCTCTTAGTAACGTCCAAAAAAAAAAAAAAGTGCAAAGGCTAAATGCAGAACGCCATACAGGAATTTTTCTTTGAAGTTGATCCAGCTTAAGGGCACATTCGCCAAATTCACACTTGAGTATCCTGTTTTACCAAGGATGAAACTGACCCTTTGATGTCCTAGCGATGATGAATAATACTTTAGCTGGATGCAGGGCTGCCTGGTAATGCTGCATGGACAGTACGCTGGGATGTCGTAACTGCCAAAAGAATTTCAGGAGTATAAATCTCATTGGAAATCAATAGGGACTTCTGCTAATAAATCCCTTAAGCACTTCTGAAAATTTCATCCTGTGGGTCTGACACACCCAGTGCTAGAGTGAATAAGGAAAGCTTGGAATGCTATCCCCACTATTGTACCCAGAAATTTAACTTTGAATCTGTGGTTTTGTGCAGGGTTTTATTGGAATTGTACTTTTTTTCACATTAGCATATAGATGTTTATTAAACGAAAATCTTCTGGAATATTATGTTTAACCTACTAGCATATAAAATATAGCTATTCTAAGGTCAGTGTTATATCCCACAAAAGCATATTTATCAGACTCATTCCTAAGAGTCTCAGAAAGACGCTTTTCTTCTAATAATTTATTAGTCAAATTGGAAATGGAGCACTGCTTTCGCAACACCTTTAACTCCAAGCTTTAGGCTGAACTCTCAGTTCCTTTGAGACTATGAATCAACAGTAATTAAATGAACCCCTCAGGCATCTGAGTGGCAGCTTAATTATATATGCAGCTACTGCTAAACAGAGGTCATTCCACTTTGTGAAAGCTTTTCCCACTAATAAGCAGCAACTTCTGAAAAGCCTTTCACCCCACTCTTCATCAACCTCCTGTCCTATCTTGAAGTTAATCACACACATTCATTCTATAATAAGCAAAAAGTGTTTGCTACCACGCTCTGCTTTAGGGAACTTCTATTTATGGGAAGAAGAGTGGCTCTGGCCTTTGCCACATTAAGCGCCTCATGCATCTTTCCCACCAAGATTAAAGAAATGGGGTGGAGGTCCCCTCCAGGACCAGGAATGGCGTATTTCTTTCCTGAAAGCAAGGATGGAGGTTCCGTGAATGACAGACTTTCAAAAGACAAGCCCCAACAGCCAGATATGTATTGAAGAGTTGTATATTCATGGTCATTCAGTGATTTGCAAAGCTTTAATTGAAATAAACCATATCACTTTATGTTTTGTACTTTTTGTGGGTTCTCCGCCACTCTTTTGTTCTCTTCTATTTAAAATTCCAAAAGTGACTCCAAAATTTGTGTGAGCAGTAGCTTCTAGCTTATTTTGAAATCTAACTCAAGCATATACATATTCCTTTGGCCTCTAAGGCAAGAGAAAAAAAGTTAGGATGTTTGCAACTAGACACCAACCTGTGGCCAGATTGCAGGAAAAATAAAAAAGAAGACCTGGAACAACTAACCAACTGAAGGGCAAAAGTGACAACTAACAGGCAGGAGAAAGTATATTGTGGAGGTCACATACTGAACCTAGGGAAAACTCAACATATGGCTGGTGATAAAAAGTATTAATGGTGTTCCCAGAATGCAAGACCATCTCCTCTGTAACCTGCTGCTGTTGGTTGATACATTGAAAAGATATATTTAATCTAGCCTGCATAAAACTAAAGGAAAAAAGCACCCTAACAGAAGTTCTTGAATATTTTCTTTTGCTGCATCTCCAAGAAAAAAATTGTGAATACATCTCATTTTATTGACATCACAATGTTCAGATGTGGTTTGCACTTGAAGATCTGATCTTTTAAGAGCAGCAAAACAAGAAAGTCAACATGCTTTGATGTGATTATCAAAGGAAACCATACATTTAAAAAACCCCCAGTGCAACAGTTACACCTAGCATGCCCACAATAATTTCGAAGGTTGCGATGATAGAGCCACACACTAGATTCTTCTAAGGTAACAAAATACACTAGAATTTATTTGTTAAGGATTACCATTTTCCATATTATTCTTTAGGTTTAATATCCTAGTGTCTTAATGTTCATTGGGCTGATGTACAAACCGAAAAGAACTAAAGTCTAAGTATAGTTCATTTTAAAAAGTGCTTCTATTCTTGACACTGAGAAACAGGCTGTACCTTCACTTTTGTGAGCCTTTTATTGTGCACACACCTTTAGAGTGCTCCTCAGTAAAAAAAACTGCTCTGCTTTTTACAAAGTTTGCGGAAAAGAATATACATATATATTTAAACTCCTGTAATTCTAAAACTGAAATAAAAAATAAGCGCTGAAAGCAACACCTACTGCAAGTGGAATTTAGGACTTCTGGCTATGCGTAGGAGCCCTGAAACCCAGCACTGTGCTCTATTTCTCCTAGTGCCAAACTACAGGAAAAGAATTTTGTAATGAGTTGGGTTTTTTTTAAAAAAATCTAATTAAACTGACTTCACAAGCGACACTGAACTCATAGAATACACAAATACAATGATGGTGTCTCCAAGCAAAAATATTTGTAAGAACAAAGACTGCTAACCAAATTCCTTAAATACTTCTCCTTAGATACAAGTATGAAGAATGTGCTAAAGTTATCAGTGTAAGCGCCACTGCATGTCTCTGAAAACATCCATTCTCAGAAAATCTACCTAAGTGTAACCTCAAGAGATGAACTGACTTGTGTGCATAATTACAATTCCACCCTGTAAAGTCCAAGATGAATCTAGAATTATTCAGTGTTAGGAATCACAGTAATACAGATAAAACAGGACGACAACTTTTGTACTTTGAGCCGTAAAAACCTGCTACAAGGTACACTTGTGCACTGCCAGCTAGAGAAACCTGTAATTCCAACAATTTTAGTTCCTTACTTCAGTGCTACACTGATTATTAATACTTTTCACTGCATATCACTCCGGTTTCTTTACAATGAGTGTGGCAGGAGTGCTGTGCCATGGAAAGACATTTGTATTGCTGATCATCGTAATTCATTCTTTCTCACTGCATTCATGTTGAAATCTTTCATTATATTACAAGACTTTCCACCTATTGTTTATTTTTTCCTTTTTTTTTTCTATTTTTTATACATTCAGAAATTAAGTCTGTTCATTAGTAGAATTCACCCATGCTTATAAGCCTAAAAGTAAACATGCTCAAAAACAACGAGGTTTGACACAGTTCCAGAAAGCATGTGAGCACAAATCCAAACTTGAAATAAATCAACAGTTGAGACATTTGCAACTGTGTCAGAAATTTAACCCTGTAATTAAATGCTGAATCGTGAATGTTAAAATATTTTAATAACCCTCCAAATTGTACCGCCTAATAAACTGCTTGCTTTGGCAACTGATTGGCCTACCAAGAAAACCATGAGCAAATTATTTAGGTATCAAGTTGCAACAAACTGAAGAGGAAATGTAACTCCAGTGACAGGTAAAATACCATACACCAGCTGAGAGAATTAAAATGTTAGAACATGCACATCACTAATGTATGGTTGATGAGAGACTTCTGAACAGAACCAAAAGCTGGGGGAAAATGAAGCTAAATGTTTATCATGACGATCTCGTTTAAAGGCAACAACCCCTCAGGGTTCAAGATTCAACTTAACAAACCATGAGCAACTCCAGCTCTGGAGCCATTATGTCACCCAACCTGTCACTGTTCCCAATGCACTACAGTCCTGTTTCTTTGGTCTTCAGCTGTAAAGCTGTGGCTGACGTAGGACATGGCTCCAGTAATGAGCACAGTGAAAATACCCGGCTAAAGAGTATAAAGACAAGAAATATGTAGGGGATGTTAGCTTTGCTCCTGATCCGCTGCTGTGTCTTACAAGGGACAGGTCTGCAGACCATCCAGCACTTTGGTTTCGCAAGGAACGTGCAAACCGGTGGCAGCAGAAGACCCTTCAGGTGAGAGGTTTCTGTGCACCAGCCAGAGGTGGGGCTATGTGTAGGGGTGACTTTCTGCTTCTGAAAGTTGAGAATAAACTTGTGCGTTGGTCATCAAGTCCTCCCGGTAGCGAGTGAGGCACAGGCACATACTTACGGCAAAGGGCTTTCTGCAGCCTGCGGAGTTTCATGGCAGTCCTGTACGCCGAGAACCTGACGTTGTTCAGGTCAGCTGTAGGGTGGAAATATTAAAATAAAAGATCAGCTTTACACCTTAAAAATAACCAGACTCACAAAGATGTTGAGTTGAACTACAAGATTATACTAATTGGTTAAACAAACAGAGAAAAAAAGAACCCAAAACATTAGAAACTCTACTTCACTGAGCAAAAGCCCTCAAACCTTGACAATCAATCATGCAAAAGAAAAACACTAAGTCCTAAAGTGTTACTTCCTTTTGTTCAAAGGCACGGAACTTAACAGCACTTGAAAGGACAACATCAGTGACTGCAGCAGTGTTGCCTGACAACACGGCAGCCTTTCACACCGCAGGCACTGTGGGAGAAAGAAGAACCTGGAACTCCTCCTGGCCGGCCCCATGCACCAGCCAGGCCACCTGCAGGCACCCTCAAGAGAAGAGCTCTGCCCAGGAAAAAACAGGCGACTCTCAGCTACTGCTAAAAACGAACTTTAAAAGAAAGACAATGAAATTTTGTGCTTTCCACCTAAGCACATCCTAGCCGTACCCCAAGATGCAGACCTTTCCCGGTGAGAAGCCAGCTCACCCAGCCAGGTGAGCCCCTGGGTTCCCACCTCTGAAATGGTAGGGAGCCGGTGGGCTGCGGCACCACAACGGGGAATGGCACCCGGGTACGAGCACATGGTGCGGCGCGATTTTTGATAGAGCCTTCCTTCTCCTGCGGTTAACAAAACAAGGACACCAGCACAAGTCCCCACTGAATAGTTTAACCATGGCTTGCAAAACCTCCCGGGATGCTGCAGGGACAAGGTCATGCACCAAACCAGTCACACCACACCAGAACAGAGAAACCTTTCAGCACGTGGGAGGCTCAGTGGCAGCTACCCGAACGTTATTCAGCACCGAATCGTGATGATCTCCACAGCAAGGCACAGCAACTGGTCTGTAGCCTAAGAAGTGAACACTAATAAAACTGAAAAGAAAGGAGGGGTTGTCTTGGACCAAATCTGGCCAGGAAACTGCATCTGCACCTTTCTCTTCTGTGAAACCAGACTGAGGAAGATGCCCTTATTCTAATCTTGTCCCTGGCATTGCTGGGGTGGCCTTGGGCAAACCCCATTTACAACAACAATGAAGACAAAATTCACTGAAAGTGAGGCTGAAAGTACTGTGGCTGAATCTCCGCCATCAGTACCAGCACATTGGCTAACTCGTCATTTACAACTAGATTTGGCACACCAAGACTACAGTGCAGCTACACCACCACTTGCATTATTCAGAATCAAACTCAGGATGCAGAAGTGAGTGTGCAAATCCGGCTTTTGTTTGTGCAAGTAGATCAACAGGTACCTAAGCTGCCTGTGCAGCTTCATGCTGATACCTTCAACAAAGAGAACTCGGGTAAGCTATTGTGGTTGCTGTTTTGGGGGCATGTCCACGAACCGATAGTTTTTCCCAAGTGGCATTGCCAGCACCTCCCAGGGAAGCTACCTGCCCTGGGAACCGAGGAGTGGTGGGGGGCACTTCGTGTACTACAGCCCTGTCACCCCCACCACTGAAAAACCAGCCTGCTGCTGGCAGGCCTCTGCCCTGCCACCTCCCCGACTAATTCCTGGGCACAGACACTCCTGGGCATTTCAGCCATCTAGAGACCATGCTCAACAGATCGCTTGGCAACCGGTAATTTAAGTTTTTTTTCCTAGCACAGAACTGGACTGTTTGTGCCAGCCAGTTTCCGCACCCAGCAACACTGGTGAATGCATTTAATTTACTGATGGAACCCGTGGGGCCTAAGAAGTTAATGATGGGAAAGTGTTTGGAAAATATAAACTACTATGTAAATACAAAAAAGAACATTACAAAAAATATACTGGCTCAGAATAAAGGTCCATTTAGCCCAATAAGCTGCCTCTAAGCCTGGCAGCCTCTTGGAGAAAGAATATGATGAAAACCAGGGCAAACAGAAAACAGTTCCTTGCTGGCATATGCACTGAGGTGCCATAAAGCTGTTTGCAATGCGGTAGCTTGGGTCTAACTATCCCAACATCATTTACAATGCTGTACAGATACAGGTAGCAGAGGGAATATAGTCTCAATTACATTAATTTTCAATAAGCTGTTCTGAATGAGTAATTTGAGGTTTGATAATTCAGTAGGTTTTTTTATACCTTAATAAAAGCTGTGGAACATTTCTAAACCACATCTTACAGCAGAAGGGAAAGTTTCAGCTTTGTATATAATTCCTTTTTCTTTGCACAGTTCCACACACCTTTTTAATGGGCAGTTCTCCTGCGTACTACTCCTGCCAGCTCCCCCCCTCACAATCATCCTGACAGGTCCAGAAGCCTTAATGTGGTGTGGAATACAGTGAGCAGTTTAAATAAAGCTACTTAATTTGTTTTGAAGGGAAATTAATAAAGCAGTCTCTTGCAAACACACTGTGACCTCAGTTACATTTTGCACCCTTGCTGTAAATCTGCACTTCTATTCTGGAAAAGAATATATACTAGATAATGGTTAGCGTTTGATAAAATGAAGAAGCCTTCCCTAAATTTTCTCTGAGTACTCTGAAAAAAGCTCCTCTACTTCTTATTGACATTTTAAGAAATATTAGTAAATATATATGCATATTTCAGGCCTTGATCAGTGCAGAAATACAATTCATGAAGACACTTAATCCTGAAAGTGCTGTAGTTTACGTCTATTTTCCTGTATATGTAATACAAACTGAATTTACTACCAACCTTAATGACATTGCTGCCAAGAAGCATCTGCTGTAGATGATCGACAAGCAATGTCAGGAGCTAGTTTCAGAGCCCTCATCTCAGGTTTTGGGAAAGTAGCAGCAATGTCATCGTTTGGCTCTACGTGCTGAGGCGTTGCACGCCCCCGCTCCCACCTTCACTGCTGTCACCAGTATTGGCCCGTGCCCCGTTACTGTCCCCATGTCAACTGCTCACCTCCACCTTCCTTATGCCACCACCTCCGTGCTCCCGAGGGACAGCTCTCTTACTGGGTGGTGACAATCATTTAGGGTCACTGAATCTTAATGATTTATCTTTTCCCCCTCCCTACTCCTATCCAACTGCCAGTGGTGTCTTTCCTCCCCCGGAGCTACTGCTGGAACAAATGTGTTGCTCTGTGGAGCAACGAGGGGAGCCCAGGCCTCTCCTAATTGGATTCAAAATATTTCCCTTGCTGGTATATGACCCCATTTAAACGAACCATAGAACATAAGACTGTCAGGGAATGGTCACTGGGCTCGGGAGCGTTGCAGATAGCATCACCACTAACAGCAAGGGAGGAGATGTGGAGTGAGGCAGCGTCAGGCGGTGCTGGGCCACAAGCCAGCCGCTACTGCCGGAGACGTGCGGCGGAGGGAGGATGGAGGCTCCAGCGGCAGCAACCTTCCGAGGGCCTACGGAAACACCAGTAGTTCCTCCTTCCCTGTGAGGGTTTTTCCCTGCCCCCTTCCTGAGTCCTGAGGGAAAAAATCTGATGCTTTCTCCACTCCCAAACAACCCACTAAAAGAGTCAGGACCCACTAAGCCTCGACTCCAAAGCTTTTATCATCTCTGAGCAGGTTGGAGAGCTCAGTATACCAGGCGAGCTTTCCTCCAGCCCTTTCCTCCTACTCTGAGGAAGTATGCACCGTCTCGTCGCCCAAAGGAGGTGGTCAGAGGGCTGAAAAGCCCTTGGAGTATGTGAAACTTTTGCAGGTTGTTTAATGATACTCCCAGTCCTCACTGCTCAGAAGGTAACTTTCAGGCTTTGAACAAAAAACGTTAAGTGCTCAAGAGCATAATCTGTTTATGGTCTGAACGACAACGTAGTGGACGAGGTCGCCTGGCCCCTGGGAAGGATCACATGGGAGTATTTGGTGACACATGTATTTACATCCCAGATAAAGGAGAAATCACGGTTCTCCCGTCACTCAGCCATGAACAACCTCCCTGTTCAAGGGAATATAAATCTTCCTAGGGGAGAAGACTTCAGATCGCTTTACAGAAGACCCGTAAGATGGGGCAGGTGCTTACAGCTGATGCCTTCGCAGCAATGAACAATTCCCACCAACACAGCAGTACGATATCTCCATGACCTTCCCCAGCTTCTGCCGCAGCCCTCCCGCTGTCCTGGTGAAAGGAGTTCAGCGTGCCAAAGCATCAGTGACTCTCAGAAACTAGGAAATCTCCTTCGCTGCTTGCTTTTTTTCATTTAAGACATGACAAGCACCTCCCTTTGCTTCATGGCAGCTAATGCAGTAGATGGAAGGTTATCTAGAAAAGTGATTTCCTCCACATCCCTCATACGCCTACAACATATGAATATGTTCATATTCTTACATTCATTCATATTAATATGAATAACATTGAACAAGAACTAGTGCTCTTATTACACATGCAGCTTTAATGAAGAGGACTTCAGACTGCTGATAGAAACAACTCAAATCAGAAATATTATGGAAAGATGATCAGATAATTAAATCCTAACCTTTTCCGCATAATTCTGCATGTTGATAGAAATCTCAAAACCTGAGGGTTATGCTCTTCGTCAAAAGCGCTAAGAGTCTCATCAACACATTTTCCAATGTTGTATTTCTACAGTATTGTAGAAACAGATGTAATTACACATAGCAGATCCTTTTGCCAGTGGATAATCAGGTAAAAAAACCCCACTCATCTGAGACGTGGTCAGTGATTTGTATCAAAAATTCAAACCACCTTTTGGAATGTCCCACTGACTACTGACACAACATCAACAAATAAGATACTGTAATTTATTTTTTTTAAATCCTCCCATGCTAACTTCCAGAATATACATTGGAATATGAGTATACATATTCCACAGTGACACACCTCAAAACCTGAAAGTCTTACTCAACCATAGCTTGTGACATGTTCATATGGCTGTTCTTAAATACGCTGCCTGCAGTGGATAAACTATTTTGGGAATTGCATGTCACTGTTGTCTCTGACACTGCCTACCGAACAGAGGTTAGAACCTGTTTACGGTACAGTCCTGAACAGACCATCATTCCACTACCAGCCACTTAAGCTTTCATGTTTCATCAGCCATTAACGGCACTCTGACTTTTCAAGAAGCTTCATCTCACATCGATTCAATACAGCTGTGATTCCCTGAGCAGCTGGTAAGAATGCTGAGTTTCCTCCTGCTGCCCAAAACCTGTATATAAATCATTTCATGATGCCCTACAGTGACATATATTGCCTCTTTAGGAATTGTAATTTAAAAATGCAAATGAGACAAATGCGCAAAGAAATTAATCAAGTAACATTGCTTAATATCAGTTGAGTCTCAGCCATCGACTCTTTTATTATAACAATAATGAATGCTATCATCTACATTGCTTTGAGAAAAAAATAACAGTGAACAGTGTTACTATACATACAGACATACAGCTTAACCACTCTCCACGAAACAATACAGCACGCTGTACTAGACCTGTCCCGCTGAATAAAAAAAGCTGACAGCGTCTGTACAAATTAGTAAGTGGGAGGTACCCGGGGCACCAAAATGCTACTGACTGCATCTACACCAAGTGGATGAACACCACAGCATGTGCTAGCATCCCGCTAACCGGATCAACCGACGTGACCTTCGGGAATTTAGTTTTAGCATGTAATGGCTTTTCTTCAGCCTGCAAACCCAAAAATATAAGAAAGGATATGATGTACACCTGGGTTACACCCCATTACGGGGCTGGGATGTGAGTAGAGTTTGCAGTCAGAAAGGTCAAAACCCTTCATGTACACTAGATGAGAAGTAGTCATAGTGGAAAATCCTAAAATAAATAAAGAGCAAACAAACAACTTCAAAAATATTAATGAAAAGTGTCCATTTGCAAAACAAGACTGCAATACTCTTGAGCAAAATGTTCCCATACCGGTCACCTATTCCATAACAGAACATTACTTTGCTGTCTCTCTAATACCCTCCTTCACTGCTAATACTCCTATGGTTTCAGCTTCAAGGGATGCAAGGTTAACTTCTACTTCTCTGCCACAGTGACGTTTACGGTCTGCTAGGTGTATGACTACACAGGATGCAATCACATGTTGTTAGAAAGATGACCCACTCTAGGTCTGACTACTACCCAAGGCTGACAGAACCCAACCAATCCTGTTTTCTGAAATGAGAAGTTTTATTACTCAGATTCTAGTTAGCTTGAAAAGGACAACAGTGAATAAACAACCTTTAAAGAAAGACTGTATGTATCCTCTCACAGGACTTCTGCAGAAATCAAACGACTGATGTGAGCAATAGGCACATCTTACTAGTACAAGTGTGGAAAACAATTAGTCAAATATGAATAAAACCTCATATCAAATACATGCTTAAGTGGTTTGTACCAAAAACTATTATGGCAGAGAGGGGCAGTTTAGCCTCTTCGGGCAGCATTTCAGACAGACAAACTAAAATACACAGCCCAAAAAGGATACAGGTTATCCACCTCAGTCACTGGGAGCGGGAGGCTCACGCCACTGCACAAGAGCAGCCAGTCACAAGATCAACACAGCGGCTGCTGCCGAAAGCCCGCTGGAGGCTCAGCCCTACCTTCCTCCGTTCTCCTGCCTCCTGCTAAGCAACTCCGACATCCCTTCCATGCACTCCACGGAGAACTGCCCCTCATCCTTCCAAATCAAATGGAAAGCTGTCACCAGCACACCACAGCCTGCAAGGGTGAGGGTGTTTCTCACCCTCTTCTCTTGCCTTGGAGAGTTAGGAGAGAGAAACAGATGCACAGGGCAACGTTTCTGACTGCACCCTGCTGCTGCAATTACTGTCCACAGTGACACTAATGAACCCCGGGGAGACTTGGACTGACACGACATGGGGAGGCTGGAGGAGGGGGACGCTAACAGCGTCACACCACAGCCAAGTTCTCCTGGGCCATCACTGCAAAGGTTAGGGTCATTTTCAGCTTAAAGGCAAAACACCATCATTCTGAGCTAAGCTGCCTGCCATTAAATGTTCACTCTCAGAAGATCATCTGAAAAAAATTAAGCAATCCCAGACCACATTGATTCCTGCTCTTCCCATCTCTCCCCTCACTCAAAGGTCCTTGAACTCTCCAGGACAATGAAACAACACAAATTCTCATTTCAGTGATACCCTGGAGCCATCATGAAGGATGAGAAAATTTGTGAGGGGACTGTAAAAGAACAGTGTAAAAAAACCCAAATCTGCTGCAGGGGAACTGCTTTTGGAAGGAAAAGCAGCCCGAGCAGTTCTTGGTACTTTGAAGACTTTCGGAGGGAAGCTGGAAGAAAATGGGAGTGGTTCATAACGGTGTAAATACAAACTGGGGGACGCCTGTCAGTCTCTGAACCTCGGAGACTCACTTGTCATCGACTTTTACTACCTTTCCTGTTTCAGCATTTCTTTTTTCTCTCTGTTCTTAATTTATATAATTTCTTCTTAATTAATCTATACCAACATCAACTAGATACATTAAATGATACAGCTAAGGTCATTGTTGCAACTACCTGTTTCCACTTTGACTTGACCATTAAACAACAATTAGGTCATTTAATGCTGACAGCTTATTACGTAACTTTAAGTAGCCATAACTTTAAATGAAGAGTGAAAACTGCCCAACTTGAGTCAGCAGCAGATGCTTCATTAGAACTGATAAAATGCTATGTTGTTTAAATAATAAAGAAAAGCAGTCAAGAACAAGATTTTTACTATCTTAAAAAGGAAAAGCTTCTGTTAAAAGAACAACCAGTCAGAAATTTTTGATACAAATATTAAATTTCAAATCAAATATTTTACAGTTATTACTAGTATCTTTATAAACAGCCATGTTTCAGCAAATGAGCTCAAAGAGAATTTGAGAATACTCCCATCATGGGCACGTTATTTTGTAATTTCTTCCTACAGGTTCTTTCTGCTTTCCCTGATGCAGTCCCTATTGAAAGCAGGACACATGACTTCTGGACCAACAATCTGATCAGGTACAAAAGTGTACGCAGCATGTCCCTACCTTCTTTTATTAGTACCAAATAATGATCTCAAGTAATTTAGTTTCATTTTTATAAACACCCAAACCTCTGAAGACAGAAAGCTGAGGGCAATAAGTTCCAAACTTGGAATTCATCTATTTTAGAAAAATGTAATGCAGCACTTTGTAGGTGTGTGAATTTGACATGTGAAAAATAAAACTATTATTACTGCTTTTCTTTTTTTAAACACAAGTTTCTCTTATGCCTTAAAGACATAGGCAGATGAGGAACATTACCTTGTGCCAGGCTGCATCTTCCTCATTCACTTAAAAAAAAATTAAGCTTTCAGTAATTTGTAAGAATTTAAATTAGACATACGGATCTCCTAGCAAATTATGATATACTGGCACCAATTAAAGTGTGGCAGATTTAAGGAAAGGCAACACATCAGTCAGTACCTGGGATGTACAGAGAGCTACATCACATAGCTCAATTATTCCCTCCAGGCTAAGTGGAGGAGTTGGAAAATGGAAATGAAAACTCTTGACAGCATTGATGTGCTTGGTCTCACCTTTTTGCATTTACCTGGATTGCAGAATTCATGTTTTCTACCAGATTTTTAAAATGCACACATACTAAGCTCTTTACTAGATCCTTCATATGAATGAGAAGCAATATTTGGATCCTAATATGGGAAAAATAATAGGATCTAATGAGTATGCAATACAAAATCGACTTTAATAATATCTTCTCAGATAAAATATTACTGAACAGTCTGAAAAGACTTCAAACATCCCATTATTACCGTTTTGACCTGAGGCAAAGCAAAGCACTGAAAATACATCAAGGGTTCTGTTCAAGACTAAACGGGTTATGCTTGTATTATGCAATTTGTATGAGAGTTAGGCAACGATGAATACACCCAATTCAAAAATAAAATAAACTGGTAGGTTATTCAGTAGCACTTTTATCAAAGCTTCACCCCATGTGGCAGTGCACAAAGAAGCACGTAGTCTAATCTGTTTTGTACACATATATGAACACCTAAGTTTACTAATAAAAATACACATTCTGCAACCTTTGCTAAAATCAGTGTCGCTTCCATATTAATGAGCATTTGGTCTCAACCCCACAAGAAATAAAACTAGCCAGAAAGAGGATTGTCCTTTTGGACACTCCTTGCTCCTGAAAAGGAAAACAGCAGGATAAGAAAAAGAACCAAAATCTGCCTAAACAGGTTCCTTCTTTATGCACTAAGAAATAAGGATATCTTAAACTCTTGACATTTGGGTGATGCTCATAGTGACAAGACTCAGTTAAATGAAATGCACGCTGACTTCAGCAGTCACACATCTTTTGAACTGTTAACCTGAACTCATCAAGACGCTTTTCTCCCTTATATATAGTTACCTCTTCACTTCATTCAACTGATTCAGGAGTATTCAAGATATTCAAAAGAGTCAAGAGTACTCTAGCTGAAACAGGGAAATACCAGAAGAAAAGCAGTTGCAACAAGACTTTAGGTCTGACCAACAACAGTATCAGGAATATCATGCAACCTCTGGATCAAAGAAGGCCACAGTCAGCCTGTGGTTCAATTAACAGGCAACTGTTTCAAGATCTACCTGCATTAAAGGGATGTCTGCACGTACAATTACTATTTGTCCTGAATCTTTTAAACCACTCGCTTTAAGGGTAAAAATATAAAGGAGACAAACGGCAATACATTACAATTAAATGGCAAGTCAATACATGTCTGCTTTTGCATTTGGCTAGCCTGAACTTACACATCTTATATCCCTTTTTGACACACTGAGCTGTATTCTGGTTAATTTTTAAACAAACTGCTCCCACAGTGCTAATACTACAGGGAAAAAAAGGCTCATGCTGTTTCATTCCATTTTATCATATCACTTTTCTAAAATATTTTTGCTATGCCTTTAACTGCAGAGCGCTGTAGACGTACCTGAGTTAGCTTGAAATAGATTATGCTGGCATAATTAGATTGTTTTCAGCAGCTAAACTAGAGTTTAGCGGGAGACAATTTAAGCTATTCTTCACCATGGTAAATAAGCCTGCACTGGATGGTAGATTTGACTGCTCTAGTGCTCAAGCTGGCTTGTTTAAAGCTGGTTTATGCACATGTGCTGTACAGACATGACCTCCTTTATGAATGCAGTATATTCACTGATATTTCTTTTAGAGAAATAGCTTAATTTTTATTATACTCTCTATTATTTATTAACAGAACCATTAAAAGCAAAGAGTTAGCTATTAAATGGTCTGCCAAGCAGCCTATACTAGAGCACGGATTGACCTATTTTATCTTATAGATGTGCTTCTGTTAATAAAATCCAAAGCTGCTAAAAAATAATACACCTCCCCCCCCTTACCAGAGAGGCACATCTGAAGTCATAATAAGCATGCAATTTGGGTATTCAAAATGACATCATGACAGCTGCCATGCCTTCCAAGTATTGAAAGTGCTTTAAAAATAAGCAGTGGTAACGCAGTTTGGCAAATTGCTTCAGTTGGCTTCCTACCATCCAAAAGTCAACTTTAACAGCAGCTTGGTTTGATTTTTTCATCTGCCTTTTGTAGAGCAGATTAGACAGTGAAAAGATTCAGGATTTTTTTTTTTTTTTCAAATTTCTGTCTCAGTCTTTCAGTAAGAGTTTGCAACAATGCACCCAAATTACTTTGTAAATCCAGCGCACATTCCAAATGTGCTAATTGAAATACTATCTTTTCCATTGCATGTTTGAAACATGTTATTATGCCTTACATATTTCCCTTGCGGAAAATTTTAACCTTGATTAAAAGCACTGCCTCTTGCTTTCACGTAATTTTCTTTTACGACTTCTGGAAATCTTTGCCTTAACAATTCATTCAACTGAAAAAAACCCAAACATCTGGTAGAGGTGTCTTACCTAAAGACTGGTAAAGCTCAGTCATCTTGGGATGATCCCAGCAGGTCGTTTGCGTCTCATGGCTACAATACAAAACATGGAAGTTAGTAAAGTCAAATTCCTCTCTCCATCGCACAGTGAGTGATGCGGGTTGCACATCAGAGCACGGTGCCAGACCCTCGCCCGCAGCCTGAGCTGCTCTGGCAGGGGGTCTCAGCAGCGGTAGGCACATCTTCTTTCAACGTGAGGCGTTAACATGAAGTGCTTTATTTAGGCATGGCCTCAAGAAACAAAATTAAAAGTAGTGCTAATATTAAAAAGACAGCAAGTATTCAGATACACCATAATGTTTTGAGGAATTTGTAAGCACACCAATCAATTCTTAAAAACTCATTGTTTTGTATGGATCGTTCTCCAGTTCCTCCAAACTAGAGGACAGACATTTAAAAGGGTTTAGTTCTTAGAGCAGTTATGGAAATTCTAACCAGACGCTGCGATCCATGGTATTTTTGACCTACTTTCCCCTACGTGCTCTTTCCACGCTTTCCCATGAGGTAGGTAAGAGCTACCCAAGGCAGTGGCTGCAATCCTTCCTTTCGGTCCAGACATCTGCACTGAAATCCCCATGCAACAGCCCACTCACCCACCACCAGCTTACACCGCTTTTGAGCCCAACACATCACACCCCCCATACCGACGGTCTCTTTTAGCAAAGACCATTGCTGCTCCTCTTGTTCCCTGGGACTCCCAGGCCCCTTCCCTTGCTCAGGAGGTCCCAGGGTAGTGTCAGGCAGCAGAGCTGTTGGGAAGCCAAGGAGATGCTAAAGCAGGGTTATGAAATGCTGCAGCATGACTAGAATGTAAATTGGACAGTCTCTGCATTGAGGCTAGCAATCTTCAGCTTTGCAACACAACATTTTGCCAAAAGACGTGCAGCGTGAGAAAGCCAACAAAATAAAGTGTTAACGGGTGTAGTAGCAACTCATGTCTCCTCAGGTTACACATCATATGATTTTCTTTTAAGGATGGCATAGCTAACGTGATCACGTTTCCATTAATGTAGAAAACTTCAAAGAAAATTCTCCTAACCTATCCTCTAGTCAATAAAGTCCTGTTCCTACAGAATTCAGCCACATTAAAAGACAACCATGAGTGTTCACAAAAAAAAAATAAATTCTGGAAAGCATATGTAGCACACCATTGCTAGCAATCACATTTGCAATTTTCGCACTTAAAAATCAGATGTCCTGGCTCCAACACACACACATCATCCAGGAGAAAATATTCAGGAGAGCAGGACGTGGTCCCCAGCGCTGTGCTGCTCCCGGAGCACACACCTTCCAGCTCCGCGAGACCAAACCACAGCCAAAGGCAGCGGGCTGAGCGCACCTGTATGCCCAACCCTGCGTGGGAAGACTGACACAATGAGGTTGTTTTAGAGAACAAACGGCCCTTGAGTTCTCATTTTGGGACAGCGATGTTCCCAAGTACACCCTTACCCCTTATAGGCTAAGAAGGGGTAAAAATTCCAATGAACCACTTCAACACCACCCCTACTCAAGGAAAAAAGAAAACCATGACATGCTTTCTTAGCATGATTTAATTTTGGTCTTAAAAGACAGGCTATTTACTTGATCCACGTGAATACTTTACCGGCCCAGTAACCTCTATACATTCAGTAGCTTACTATATATTTTTCCAGGTTTTGCTCTGTAACTGCAAGAAAGAATGAAAGGGATCACAAGCACTAAGCATAAGGAAAAAACGCTGCCATAGTGCTGCCCTAGTTGAGCACAGGCTTTTAAACAAGCCCTTTCTCATCAACTTCAGCATCCCCTCCCCTTCCTAATTCCTGCGGTGGCTGAAGGCAGTGAACGAGGGAGGAGGACACTAGAAGAGCACAAGTAGTCTTGTTCTTCACTCTGGTAAAAAATGAGTCCTGCAAAGAGAAGTGGCTGCAACCACATTCAGAAATCTCAGCCCGGTCTGTTTTGGTTTTGTTTTTTTTTTTAAATGCAGAAACTGGGTAGCTTCAAGTGAAAACCTGCGGATCTGACCCACCTGCACCCGAGCTCCTGCACCTCCTACCACGCTTGGCATGGGCAGGTTCTGCAGAGAGAAAGCAGGACCAGCAGCTTTTACCATACCCAGCTATAAAGTGCATGTTTGAAGAAAAACAGAAAGAGCTTCATTTACACACTGAGTCTCTAAAAATTTGGCTACCTGAAGCCTCTGTTTATAAAACAGCAGCCCAAAGGAAAAGAGGAAGGGAGCGTACTCCTCGCAGAAGAACCCTGTGGCCAGAGATGTCACGATTCAGGTGAACGGACCGCAGACCCAAATAAACACTGAAACCCACCGACCTGGGACTGCAGTTTGTTCGCACCCAACGTCGGTTCCCCACGCATGAGCCTGGCCACCCTGGCTTGCTTCCCCATGGGCAGGTAGCCCCAGAAGTGGGGGATATTTGAACAGCAATTGTACCAGGGTTTGTATGCCAAATCATGTAGTAAAAAATGAGGAAAAAGAACCTATGCACACAGTTACAAGAAACCTCTGAAAATAACCTGCCTGACTTCCCCTCTGAAATTAGTTTGGGAGCCCCAGCTTGCCTTATGGATAAACTAGACCACTTCAGCCCCCACAGCGGTTAACCTAGCAGCCTTCAAAGGCACTGATTCCCCATTAAAATATTTAAAAGCCATCAGATATCTGGCAAGGTGCATCTCTATAGGATTATGGAATCCCACGTCTGTGTTGGCTAGAAGAGCAAAAGGATCATCTCACATGTGGAAAACTGTTATGGTTAATCACTGATCAGCATTACACGGATGAGTAATTTATTGATTTTTTTTTAATTTTCTTTTTTTTTTTTTTTGGTAAGGCCAAATCATATATCAGTGAATTTAGTGTGTATGGTTTAAGCTTATGGTATTTACTAATAATCCTGAAAATACATAATTGTTTTTCCTATCATCTTGTAAATAAAACTTCCATTGCCAAAGAAACATTGGACTCCAACTGTTTTCAGGTATTTTTAATACCAGTAACCCCAAACCACTACTTGGTGTGCTTTTCTTCCATGGTACAAGATTAATTCTCTTGGAGATGTACAGTTTGTAAGGAATGATTCTATTTGCTTCACCTGCAAGTGAGAAAGACTGAATTTGCAGGGCAGGTACCTTTCCCCTCTTTGCTTTATTTATAAACTTAGCTGCAACTTAGAGAAAAAACCCCTTTCTTCAGGCTATACAAGTCACCTCAGCAGAGACCCTAACCCTTGCCCCTGCCGCCCTCCCGCTGGCATGGCCGCCCTCCGCCATTCAGCAGGGATCACCCAACCTCGTACCCTGTACCAGACGCCGCGACGGACCGACCTGCGCTCTCGCAAGAAAATACAAGAGTTTTAAAGGGAACTGAACCTCGGTCGCTGTGATTGCTGTAGAGGTTGAGTGCCCGTACTGAGCCAGGGCAGATTTTGCTGGTACTTGACATGCAGAACACAGGAAGGCTGCAGCTATTTCACTCCAGCTAAAAGGCGTTTGCCTCTCAACCGAATGTTTTCAGCTCGGAAAGTTATCAACGATTCTGCACACAAGGGCAGCTCCAGGAAAGGTTAGATTCCATCAAGGCTATTCTTCATAAGCCTCTTTGCCATTTTCAAAGGCCATTTAATTGTGAGCTTTGGGGCTGGACCGGTGGGGGAGGATTTGTGTGTATGCCCTTATTGTGAACACCGTCTGAAGTGAAATGCCAGCTCAGCAGTTTCAGGCAGCCTCAACCACACTTGGGAATGCTGTAGCATCCTTAATAGATCTGCAGCAAAGCGTTTGCCAGAGTTTCAAACTCCGGTGAACAAGGCCCTTTACAGCTCGCGAGTCAGAAAGACATGAAAAGTGTAGCACAAGTCCTCTTGACTAGCAGCAGCTAAAGCAGGGTGAGAATATGTGCAGAAATAAGTACTCAAGATGCTTTTCCAACATAAAAAGGCATCTGTGCGCACGGCCAGTAGTTTTGCAATATTGCACATGCTCAGAGGATACATTTCTCAAATTGGCTCTACATTTAGGTCAACCAAATTGATCACTAGCTTTTAAATCATAGACGTTCTGCAACAACTAAAAATATAAGTTGGCTCACGTGGCTTATTTTCTTCTTCCTCACCTGACTTAAGCCGCAAAGGTGGAAAGGAAATTAAAACCAGGCCTGTAAAGGAGAAGAGCAGCCACGGATAATGGTGACACCTAAGCACTGGTGTGACCGGCACATTAAATACACCGATAATTCAGTGGGATGAAAACATAGTCTTCACTTAATACATCCTTTGGGAACTGCAGGACCACTTCATTAAAGGATGATTATATTATATTAGCAAGGATAATTTTTACGTGGGGAATTCTGTCACACTATGCCTGTGTGAACTCCTCCGCTCCTGCCAACAGCAGAGATTTGTCTCTCATCGGTGTCGGCAGAGCCAATAACACATGGAGCACTGAAAATCTGAAATCAAGAGACGATATCCTAACTGACCCACTAGCTGAATTAGAGTTCCCTTGTTACAACTCGATCAGCTTGGACAAAATACAGTTATTTTATCTTCCTTCCTTTTATATAACTTCTGAGCAACACCAGCAGCAGGAGGAGTGGAGAGCAATGCTCCCCCTCCCAAATTCCTGCACAGATTCCCCCTCAAACATTCCTGCACAAGTCACATCGAAACACTAGCCTTTTAACTGTTCCTGATTGCACTCCTCCTCCTTTTTTTTTTTTTTTTTTTTAATATATATCCAGAATTCAGTCTCCCGTGTATTCACTTCTCAGCTCCAGAGTCCAGAATTTCAGGTTGCAACTGCAGAGTCCTTTTTAAACTTTTACATCCCTCTTCCTTGGTGATACCTGAGCCAGTTCTGCTGCGCTTCTCCCCTCACCCTTGATTAGAAAATGCGTCAGGAACTAGCTGTGCATGGGCGTAGATGTGCACGGAATAAGAAATTCTATCAGGTAGCAATAAATAAATAGTTACAACCACTTAGGAAGAAGCCAAAATTGAAGTAATATAAAGCACTGAACTGATCCATTTTCAAACAGCACAATTTACAATACCTCCCACCTTTTGGCTTTACGATGAATAAAACGTTACTCCAACCGCCTTATGATTGTTGTCAAAAAGCCAAAATAAACATGATAGAGTTGTTTGGATTTTACTAAACTAATCTAAATGTAATTGAAATTGTTTGTATGAATAGACACTACCAGTTATTTAAAAGAAAAATGTTTTCAACAGTAGATGACAGTGATTGCAAGGAAGACGTAATATTTGTCTTTTTACAGCATTTCATTAATCCCTTAGATAAAACAAGTTACCGCTATGGAAAGTATCAGCAATGTAAAAAGGTGGCATTCCTTTGTGCTTTACAAAGGACTACTGTTTTCATCTGTAAATCTAGAGACTACTGATCTGTGCAGAGATTATTTCTGTTTAAGCCAAGGATCAGTGTCTTTTCAGCATGAATTTGACTTTAGCGTGTTTTATTGGCTTTTGCGAGATTTATCAGACTGCTGAAGGCAGGCACAGATAGATATTAAAGTTTCTTGCCGATACTGGAAATGAATAGCAGGAGAAGGGCAAATATCAACTGCCAAGTACTGCATAGTAACTCTTTTTTTCTGCCCTTGATGTTAAACATTTATTTTGTACGCTCTGTCACGGGCAAAGACTCCCGCTCAGCGGCTGAGGCCGGGGAGCCTGCCCGCCCAGCCGTCCCTCTCCACCGACCCCCCGGCTTTACGAAGCCTGGCCCCTCCGCTTCTGCCAAAGCCATTTCACCGCAGGGTCTTGTCAAACCCAGGCTCGAACAGCGACGGCCTCAAACGATTCCTTCGCGCTGAAAGGTCAAAGATCCTACATATCACCATGTTTCTTGTTTCCTCAGCTCCGTACAGGGACACCTGCAAAAAACCACTCCTCTGCCCAACTTCAGGACTGGGGACACGGCCGGTGTCCCAGCCTGCGAGATGTTTTACAGTAGCTGGTACGTACAACGTACCGTACAACAAGAGGAGATACAGCACTTACAATGCAACGGCCCGGAGGGAATCCCCTCCCAGCCTCTTCTACCTGTAACTTGGAAGATTATTTCTAAGCACGAAATTACTGAGAAAAGCTATACAGCTCTAAGCACGTTTGTTTGCAGGAATTCTGTTAAAGTTCACACCTGAACCTAGTTACAATCCACGCTATGTCCTCCACAGGTAACGTTTTACAGCACCGTGCTGACCCTTAAAACCTGAGGAGTCACGAAAAGAGCCAATTCCCACCCTTTCGGCACGTCCCCGGAGCCCTCCGCAGCTCGGGCACACCCACGATTTCCCGGCCCGACCCCGGGTTTCACCCCACCAGCCCCCCATCTGCACAGGGACACCCACGCGTGTGCGTGATCTCGCATCGCCATGTCCTACGTGTTCCAACCGAACGCATCCAGCGCGAAACCACCGCCTCGTGAGAGGGGAAAGGCGCGGAATTAAACGCCGTTTCAAGTTCCCAGAAGAAACCAGGCAGCAAGTCGACCTTTTCAGCGTAACGAGCGAAAGGTACGGCCGCTTCCCCCCACGGTCTATGCAGACGAGGGTGACCCACGCTACTCCCCACCTCCACGGCGCGCGGGATCGCTGCGGGCACTCGGCTGAAACACCTGAGAGACCCCGA
>NW_009626173.1:106698-111303 GCF_000690535.1 Cariama cristata | reverse complement strand
TCGGTTCTCATAGGGATAAGTATAAACATAAGCCTTTCTGCATACCAATACTACTGATACTTCAGTAGCAGCTATAAACATCAAGCATTATCAAGTCTAAAATGCAGACAGTGTCTGAAAAACATGTAGCTGCACTTTCAGAAAGTGCAGTTACTTAGGAGAAACTTAACTGAAAGAAACAACTCCTGAAAGGAGAAATAGTCCTGTTTTAGCCAAACCAGGACAAGGCTTCTTGGCTACACTGGGAATTTGAAAGTCTGAGAAAACAGTCCAGCTTTTTCCATCATAGAAACATTCTCTGTCCCAAAAATTTTAACTCCCAATGTGAATGACATATTCTATTTTGGCTCAGTGCTTGCCAGCTGAGGCCAGGCAGAAGATGAATGATCTCTAAAGAGAAGGTAAGAAGACATAATTGCATTACAAACTGGTAGAAGTCAGACTTGTTTAACAGCAAATATATTGTTTTTATTCTCCCTCTCAAAAAATCGTTAGAGGAAAAGTTTTGTATAATTATAGAGAATAGGCTCACAAACATCATGGACTTCCATTTTCTTAGAACTTTTTGAATAAGGCACTTCTTATTTTATAACAGTTACACAGTTTACTTCCTTGGTCTCCTTCAGAGGTCTTCAGAGGAAGTGTTATTAAGTGCTTCATAAAGGATTAGAAATGGGGTTTCTGCTGAATGATCAGGCTCCTATGCAATGTTATAGCATAAAAAACAATGCCACACAATTTGTTTATGACATGGTTTGCCATATAGGAGGGCATTCTGAAGAGAAGCCTATTTTTTTCTTTCACTATCCAAAGATATTTTCAAGCATGGTAGGCCAATTGTGAAATTTTTCTGAGTTTTTTTTATTAATTGCCTTTCAATCTTTTGAACACTGTTAAAAAAAGACACGTGTATTAAATTAAAAGAAACTGTTAATATAAATTAGGAGTAAAAATCCATGCATCTGTTTTCTGCTTTATCAAGCAAAACCCTCAGAATTACTTTCACAAAGAAGAAAAATAGATGGTTAATAACAGCTAGAGCATTGAAAATTACTTGAAAAATGTCTTCCCATCATCTCTCCAAGACTAGATGTGCTGTCAGTCCCGCACACTTTGATGATCTCCAAAAACCATTCAGTATACTCAGATAGCTGAAAAAAAAAAAGCAGGTATCAGGTCCTATGACACTCCAGTTCACCAGCTGGGAATGCTGGTGCTAGAAAAGGTAATTGATAAGTGTGGCCATTAGTTACATCTTGCAATCATTAACTATATAAATTAATTAGCTTGAGCAACAACACTACACAGAGCTGCTCGTGGTGATAAACTGTGCTTATCAGACACCTTTGTCCACATAACTCATATTCTCCTTTTTACTCCATCTTCATTGGGACTGTCACTATTTCAAACATTCAAGGAGGCAAGAGAGCTATCACTGAAAAAACAAAAGAAAACAAAAAAAGAATCATTCAGCCGAAGTCCCATAGAAAGAGTCCCTTTTTTCCCCTGAATGTCAATGCCTTTTCCAAATCATGAAAATTAGGGATCAGGCTGTTGAATCAGTGACAACTTTAACAGGACTAGAAATGAGACACTGATATCATTAGAAAATTAGAGAATTACCTTTGGATTAAGGGAATACCTTTGTTTAATTCTGACCTTGGAAATTCACTAGATAATAGTTTTTGAAAATTGCGTTTATGAAGAAAAAAAACCTACTTTGGATAAGTTAGCTAATTATTTTTTTTCTTTTGGTGTTTTTTTCAGCTCAGAATTTCTTTAATGAACATGCTCTATTTTTAGAGCAGAGAAGTAAAAGCTACACCAGTTACACATTATGAGATTCTGTGCCTATAAATATGTGTCAATCTTAGATTTGATGCCAAAGCTCTATGTACTCCAAACAATAACTGGCACTTAATTCAATTACCTAGCCTAAGTTGTTGTAACTAAGCCATTTGAAGGTTCATTGAACCATCCTACATTTATGCAAATGGTAGCTTTATTCCAGGAATAAACGAAACTCAATCAAGTGCCTAGTAAAGTCTCGGAAATTGGAACATTCCCACTACAATTCTGTCTTCATCAGCGTCAGTGGACACATTGCATTGGCATCGCCTGGGTGGTGCCAAGCGTACATAAGTAAGGAGGAGTTTAAAAATTCTCCCCAAGCAACAGTAATTGATTATCTCAGAGTTGGTCTAAAACTTCACAGCATTGGCAAAAGGCCCTTCTCTGACTTGGGGGTCTCTTGTATTTCCTCTCTTCTCCACCTAACCTCAAGTTCCTATTTCACTGCATTTGGTTTGAAATACTTTGTAACAACAGTTTTCTAGAATATTTTTCTCATAGGCAAACTAATATCTCTCTCATCCCCAGTCTTACTTCTCAGGAAAAGCTGAACTGCATTGGCCCAAATCTCCTTGAAAGAGTTCAGTTTGAGTCAGCTACCGTCGTGGCTCAAAACGTAAGCGACTGAAAGAAGGAGCTTAGAATAAGAAATCCTGGGCAAATTTAATGACTGATAACATTGAAAATCCAGTCTAAAATGGCATATAAACTAATCTAACTTGTCTAACTCAATTGTACTTTAAATAAGATGGGGTTCATTTCCATTTTTTTTCTCTGTTTTTGGTTTTGTTTTCATTTGGGTTTTTAATAAATGATTTAAATCTATTTACAGAACTTCCACTTTTAAGGTATGGGGAATCTGATTTTGGCCAAAACCTATGAACATTTTATATGTAACTTCATTTGTTGAGCATCTGGGATTGATCACACTGAACCTGTGTTAAAAAGAAGACGTTTGATGAATCCCAGATGTTTTAATATAACACTGCCTCCCAAACTAACTGGATCAGGATTGGAAACAAATTAAAGGTAACTGATTTAAAATTAAAGACCTAAGTAGGCCTAAATGTAGGCAACTTGAAGGTGATGGAGATGGTGGCATTGTATCCCTGTAGATGTAGGTTCTCTACTTTTTCTCCATTTGGTTGCTTTTGAGGGCTGAAATCTCACACGCACATTGAACTAGAGAAAAATGCTTAAAGATGCCAGTGAAGATGGTGCTTGGATCCAGTCTCTCTTACTGGTATCTGTGCTTCAGCTCCATTTCATTCTACAGATGGGCATGTTAATGGTTTTCTAGCAACCTTCATTGGAAAACTAATACACATGGTAACTCCAAGGATAAGAAAAGCAAAGCAGAAGCAGTACTCAGATAATGGGCTGGTAATTTTTTACCATTTTCTATGTAGCATAATAAGAGATAGAACAGCTAATTGATAAAAACGCACACAGTAAGTTTGTTAACTTTTTCCTACAGTTGACACACACAAGCATAGTAACATCTTTGACTGTACCGCTTTTCTACTTTGGGCTATTTTTTCATCCATGATTTTGTCTAAAACAGGAATTTCAGTGCTTCACAAAATAATTAGGCATTTAATCTTCCCTGCTTTTCTATTTCCAACCCCCTTAAAGTGTGAGAGAAACGTCTATACAATAAGAAATTTGATGTTACTGCAGCTTGGAGAGTTGTCCATGGGCTTTGCTAGTACAATGGACATGGTGAGGGGGAATGTCTTTTGTTTCACTGTAGTGGCAGACCAGCAAAAGCATAATTATTATCTTTCCCAAATTGCTTTGAACGCATAAATAACCAGTACTTATGCTTTCAGACCTGTGATTAGGCCAAGCAGAATTAAAAAAAAAAAAAAAAAAAAAAAAAAAAGAAGAAGAAGAAAAGGTAATAGCATTGACTAAATTTTGCAATTTAGGCTAAAACGGAAAGGAACCTGAGATCTACCAAAACAAAAGAAAATTTCCCATTACTTGTGCTTAAAAAGTAACAATTTTAGCTGGAATGTGAAGCAGAATTTATCCTCCAGTGTGGGTTGCTCAGTAGAGGTAAAACAGTTTTTCTATTCCTTTTCAGTAGGGGTAGCATGTCTTAAGGTGCAGCGTGGAAATCTCTCTGTCAAATTCAGTGAGGTATCTTTCCTCCAAGTAACCTATAGTTAATTTTTTTTTGCTCCATTCTTATGTGGGAATTGCTATCTGTTGTTCCAGGTCATTCTAGGCATTAACATTTTGATTGTCCGTATCAGTTTTATTTTCTGTATTTTCTTTTGCACTTGGTTGAACCTTTTTTGTTAGTTTTGTTTATAGCCAGAAATAATGCATATACTGTCCTCTAAGTGTGCACATGTGTGCACATATTTTCTACCCCACAGAGCAATACTGAAGAGAAATTTTTAACATCATGAGTCAGTTTCACTGAAAAGTACATGCTGCATTATGGAGAAATAAAGTGTTTCATTTTCTTGGATGGAAATATACTGAAAGCCTGTACCTACAGAACTAAAAGCAAGTGCCTTTTCAGGGCATAGTGATAATCTGAGACTAAGTAATTAATTTGGTAATTTTTGATTTTTTTAAAAGAAATTAAATTACCTTTAAGTTGTCTAAAGTGTTGAGTTCTATTTTTTCCACCTAAAATACAGAAGTATATGTAGTCAAGACAACTCCTAAGGTAAATGTTTGTCATGGTTTAATCCCAGCCAGCAACTAAGCACCAGGCTGTGAGCCTCTCACTCGCTC
>NW_009626173.1:48879-106368 GCF_000690535.1 Cariama cristata | reverse complement strand
CCACTTCCCATCAGCAGGCAGGTGTTCAGCCATCTCCAGTAAAGCAGGGCTCCATCACGCCTAATGATTACTTGGGAAGACAAATGCCATCGCACACATATTCCCCTCTTCCTTCTTCTTCCCCCAGCTTTATATGCTGAGCATGACGTCATATCCCTTTAGTCAGTTGGGGTCAGCTGTCCCAGCCATGTCCCCTTCCAATTCCTTGTGCATCCTCAGCCTCCTCACTGTGGGAGGGGTGAGAAGCAGAAAAGGCCTTGACTCTGTGTAAGGCCTGCTCAGCAGTAACAAAAACATCCCTCTGTTACTAACGTTGTTTTCAGCACAGATCCAAAACACAGTCCTGTACCAGCTACTGTGAAGAAAATTAACTCTATCCCAGATAAAACCAGCACAATGTTATACTTTAATGATGGATAAAATTATTAAACCATTAAATTATTTAAATTGGAATAAAAAGCACTAAAAAGACATATTTCGAATCACATTAAAGACTTGATCAACATTCCAAGAAAATTGAAACTAATATATTAAAAGCACATAAATCAATAGTGACAACACAAATAGAACATGAAGTCAGACTTTATGTAATATAATGTTACAAATAAATCTACTTTACAAGAAACATAAATGATTTAACCAGAATTGATAAAAGGAAAATAACTCATAGATAAGGCTCTTCCTTTGAACTACTCTTGCTCTTTTTTTTTAGGTGTCTTGCAACAGTGAATCATGTTCTACTGTTTAGCACGGGATGTCACAGGTGCAATAAAGTACAGTCTGGAACCTCTTTCTTAAAAAAAAAATGGTTTATTAGAAAAAGCCCTGTTTGGGCTCTTACAAGCATGGCTGTGGTGGATCAGACTGAAGGTTCTTCTAGCCCAAGATCCTGTCTCTTACACTGCCAGTAGTAGTTGTTTCAGGAAAAGGAATAAAAATTGAGTGAGCATAAAGTGATAGTCCCCATAGCATATCCTCCCAATTGCTGGCAATCTGTGATTTAGGGAAATCCTGAGCCAGAGGTTGCAACCTTTCACCCAGATTTAATAACACTCCATGAACTTTCTCATGATTGTACCTAATAGTTTTTCGAACCACTTTTACTTCTGGCATCCTCTGCATGTCAGGGCAAAGAGCTCCATAGATGAAGTAGAGAGATGTGAACAACTGTGTCTTCTGTTCTTAAATCTGACTCCTGATTACACTTCTTCTTTATTCTCCTAATATGAGGGCTAGTAAGTATTCACCACCTTCTCATTATTCATGCTTTTGTATTATCTCTAGTGACAGATCTTCTCAGTTGTCTCTTTTGCTGAGTTTTTGAGGTTTTGACTAAACTCTCCTTCCAAAAACACTGTTCTAGATCTCTGTCTCTTAAAAATGGGTAAATCCCACTTACCTTTCAGAACTGACCTGAATTGTCTAAGTTAGGATCCTGATCACATGTCATTCCTGAAGCGACTGGTGTACACAAGTACCAAGACAGAGCATACCCCTTTATCGGCCGAGATTAAAAGCGACCTCCAAATACAGGCATAACATTTATCTTTGAAAGAGTCTGCTAGTGTTAGAAGCCAACTGTAGGCTCAAAACCACTGAAGACAAGTTCATCTAAGGGCAAATTTTGGCCCTAACATTGCATTACATGAAAGAAGTGCTATTGGGAGCAATTAAGAAATCAACATCTGCCAACAAATACACAGTTATTTTCTGTTGGAAGTATAGGGAAGGAGTGATATATTAGGTACCATTTTGTAATGACAACCACTGTACCAATGTGAAAGTTTTGAAACACTCAAGAGGTCTTTCACAAACTAAATCTGATGCCCTTTGTGTCATCAGAACAAATATATGGCGCACAGAGGAAAAACCGGGACACATCAGAAACTGTGTGATTAGAGTAGTTATGCTCAGACCACAGTCACTGGGTGAGGTTTCATAAACATGAAAACAAGATTGTATAATAAACAATTTCACTTTTAAGGAATTAAAGAGTGTTTATAATTAAAATTATAAAGCAAGTTTTCACCTTATAGAAGTTGCAGTTCAAATCATATAAAGATTTATAGTGTATTTTAATAAGAACCCCAGCAGACGTTTTAGAATTGTGTGTTACCACTGAAGAGCCCCATAGCTTTATTAGTGAGTATTAGTAACATTCAATCGGAAAGTCTACTTCTGTCATGAAAAGACAATTGCTCTTCTGATTTGGTTAGCTTGACCAAGACCTTGCTTTCACCAATATGATTGTGAAGAATGGCCTACTGCACAATTTTTGCCATATGACTTCATGAAGGTGTATTGTAACTGAAACTTGCGGATGAATAAATATGATTTTAAAATTTCCAGAGATAGGCAGTTTTTATAAGCTTTGAGAATTTCCCATTATTGCTTAACTTTTCTTTTATCATATTACTTTCATATTACTATCATATTACTTCTGTATATCGCATTACATTATCATATTTTTCTTACATATAAATATTCGAATTTGCATATTACTCCCTCATAAGTATTGACATCTTATTTTAAAGTGAACTGGCCTACTATCGACTTCTATCCATTTGATTTTATAATATCTTTTTCTGCAATACTACAGCCATCTGCTTGTGAAATAGACCTCTTCTTACAGAATACTTAAAAAAAAGTGTTCAGTCATCGTGTAATTTTCCCCTTGATAAACAGTTTATTTTTCAATCTCACTATAAAGTATAACTTTTCAAATAATTACTCTCTGAATTTTTTTTGGAACCTCATGCAATATTTCAATTAACTTTCTTAGATTATGTATACTAAATCTGAATATCTATGAGGAGTGCAGAAACATGAAATACTAAGCTGTACATCATGTACCTACTCCTTACTATTTAGCTTTGTACAGATAAGATAAAGATTGTATTTACAGCTTCAGTCAGAGAAAAGCTTCAAGACTTTACAGTGAAATGACTGTGCTTATCCACCATGACCTAATCAATTTAGTCTTTGCTATACCAAAAAGTCATCAATGTTGTAGCCATGACCTACTTTTTTGGTTCCTTTGAGTATGTGTTTCTCCTTTCGCCATGAAATAGAGTTGCATACTATAGGTTGGCTCTCATCTACAAGGTGATCCACATCACTCCAGTCAGTTACTTGATCTCTCACCTAAGCCTGGAATCATATGTAACAAAAATCAGTGATGACTTTATGTTTCTTGGAAGTCGTTTAGGATAATTTTAAAAAGCCTAGGACCAAGAAATATTCCAATGAAATTCATTTTAACACAAGTTCCCCCCCTATGCCAATAATAAATCCCAATTTACATTCACATTTAGTCAGGGTTTAATCCATTTAAAATACATCATTTGTAACACTCTAGTTTCCTAAATGAAACCACAATGGTGTAATAATTCAAGTATTTGATAGAACATTCAATATACTATGTCATTAATATTCTGTCTATTGACCGAAGTGATTATACAGTGCTAATACAAATAGATCTACAAGCCCAAACAGGTTATTGTTAATTTTACTGCCCTCCCCTTAATGCTTTATTAATTGATCACCATACCATCCTTTATCAAAGTTATGATGACAGATCTATGAATTATGCAGATTTTTTCATATCCCAATTTTGGCTTAACATTAGTTTAGTTTGGATTTTTTTCAGTGTTCCCTGGTTTACTGAAAATAAATATGAATAAATGAGACATCTCCCAAGCCATATCTTTTAAATCTCTTGGACACAGTTTATTTGGACCAGTAATCTAAGAATACCTAAAATTTAGTAATTACTTTAGGACATCTGTCATGGAGGCACATCAGTATTTACTGCATAGAGGACAAAGTCAAACAAAACTGTCAGGGAGATGCTCCCGTTGAGTCATGAGATTCAGAAAGGACCCCCTGGCTTTCTAAACTCCTTCTCAGAGAGGAGTCTAGGTGTGGGTGGATCCGCTCCTAGTCCCAAACTCGGTCAATGGTTTATACCTGAAGGATTATATATGTGCAGTCAAACCAGGCAGACGGCAAATTCAAAGGGGAATTTACTTGTCAAATAGAAGTTGAAAGTTAGAATAAAAAGGAAAGATGTGCTTTTAATCAAAATGACTTTACGCTTCGACAGACATTTAGCAAACACAGATTCAGGATACGAAGTGGAACTCAATTGCTACACGGCTCACTCAGGAATTCCTAAGCTTTGGAATGATGATTCAAAATGCATAATGACTTACCTACAAGATGAGGGCTCTCAACCTACAGGAGTTACCTTGGGAGGCATCCTAACCCAAGGGGAGAGTACCCAACTGCAGACCCACTGCTCTGAGGAGGGCCAACTCAAGATGGTCCCCTAGCTGGGTTCCATTTATACCCTAGGTCGAATCTGGTCTGTGGTCATATATGGTCAGTGGTCTAGAAACTTCTCCTGACCAAGATGTTTCATCGGTTAAGGAACCTGTCTGTCAAGCAGGGGGCCGTGCCTTTCCTGTCTTCCAGCCGAGGAGTGCACCCATCTGTGGTCTACTCATTGAGAAGTTTCTGGTGTCATCTGGGGGGAAAGAGAGGGTGCACCTACCACAACATCCTGCTAAGATTCTAGTGGAAAAGAAAGCATGTGTACCATTATGTGATACAATCCAATTATTTTATCTTAAAGAGAAATAATAATTGAATTAACACTTTCAAATTTTCTGCATTATTATTCGATCCAATATTAGTACTGTCATTTTCCTTGTTTCTAACATACTATGTGAAAAGTCCATTGAGTTCTACTTTACTTTGCTGGGCTAATTGTTTTCCTTTCATTTTTCCATTTCAATAGTATCCTTTATGTTTCAATCCAGGTGTATGCTTTACAAACCGAGAATCATTGTCTCCAATTCCTGACTCTTCATTTGTAGCCATTGCTATAAAATTCAACTTAGATAATTCCATTTCCTCTCTACACTAGGTTATTATGCTTATTTATGAGTTGGATTTTTTGATCAGACAAGACTTTTTTTTCCAGATTGTGGTTTCTGAGGAATTCAGTAAAGTTTTCTTCTGCGTTTTCAGATATGAATCATATTTTTCTGCTCAAATTTTCTTTTGGATGATCTGAGTTATAATCAATTTCAGCTTTGAGAAATTAAAGTCCCTTATGTCATGACATATTTATTTATATGAGGTCATTTGCCTTAATTCATTCTCAATCTTTATAATCTAAGAATCCAACAAATTTTTACTTTGCAAGTAATTCTATCCTCTCTGACAATATGGGAAATAATAGAATTTCCATATGTTACTACAACTCATTCATTTAAGAAAAGTCATCTATCATTTCCAAAAATTATGAAGTTTAATTATAATCAATGAGACAGTACAAGCAGCTCCTTATATTGATATCTATCATGATAATGTATGTTTTACCTTCAGTCTGTAGTTCTGTCTTCATGTGTAATTTGCTGATTAACACTAGCTGCCACCTAAGTGACTATATTCTGTGGTATCTATTGAAATACTCATCCCGAGCAGAAATGAAAGCAGACAATGTATCTTTCCTTTACCCCTATCAGATTAGAGCTCGTTATTTTTAATATTTCAGTCATGCGAATCTTCTGAAGAGATCTGATTAATACTACAAGACAAATTTCACCCTTCCTTTTTGCTCTTAGCGTAACACTTTTCTGCCTTATGCATCAATTTGTTCTTTCGGGAAAGGGAGATGCTGTTTCTGTTGAGCTGTGAATGGATTTAGACCACATAATTTCCATTGAAGCTCAAACCGAAGGTGAGTTCAGTCATACAAGTCTCAAGATTCAGATCACCTGTTCTCATGCACCTGAAATTATTCAGTAACACTTTTTGGGGCCGTAACATGGAGTTTCTTAAACAGGATCATGAAGTGCTTTGCACTGGGGAGTATGTCTAAGCCCTGGTGAAAGATACTTCATTTTAATCTAAATTCCCACAGGAAATTAGTCCAATAGGTATGCTTAAACTCCTAGCTTCCTTGCACAGAATAGAGTCCAATGCAAAGCTCACTGTCTTTGATGGCAAAGCACGCCCAGAGGATCACGAAGAGAGGTGTTTACCTATGTGTGATGACCTACTAATGATAGGAGATTGGAAAACGGGATTTTAGCTTCACTTCAGCCTTAGGTGCTCTGAATTCACTTTGCCAAAGAGCAAAGTGACTACCGCCAGGTCAGAAATTTTCCAACTTCAATATTAAGGCTGGCACAGTATTGTTTGACACCACAAATATAATAATTGAGAAGCCAAAGAAAGACTTAAACAAGAGGATCTTGACTCTGTGTTGATCAAGGATAAATGCTAATTTTGTTCCCTTGGACACTGGGTTAAGATCAGCACAGGAGAGCATGTGGGATTGTCCCTGGTGCCTCAGTTTACCTAAAAAGGAGTGAGGGAATGTATGACGAATGTGGGATTGTGCTGTTATAGATGACGAACATCACACCTCTCTATGGTTAGTCACTAATTCCACAGATACACAATGAATTATGCTAGAACTATTTTTTTTCTCCTGTAGCTGTTCCCCTTGGTATGTTACCCAATGTTTTATTTTGAAGCCTCTGTCTGATCACTTATCCCAAAGGGAAATTGTGCAGAAGCCACATGTGTGTGGGCCTACTGGGCTGTACAGCTGCTGTATCACCCTGCTGCCCACTCAGCTGCAGCTCACAGCCCTGGGCTAGAGAGGGTTTAGGCAGTGGGGTCTGAGACAAAGAGGCCAAATTGTTGTCCCTCGAATGAGTTCATTTAAAGATACCAGAAGCAGGCAAAGTTGCATGGATGGGGCTGAACGGCAACACCCCAAACTTCCCACCATGTGAGGCAGTGTGACTCTGCCAAAGAATGACCCCACACAGAAATGCTGCGAGACAAGCCTAAACCACAGAGGCATTGCTCCAGCAAGGGACTCCCATCAAGTCTCTCTGTCTGTATTTGTCACAGACATCCTCTGTGACCATGAACAGGATGGTGATACACATCTCCCCCTGCTCCCTGTAAGACATGGAGGAATGACATAACGGGGTGTTAAAATGCCCAATACAGCTGGGAAAGTGTTTTTGCAGAGCAGGGGAGACAAGATTGCACATACTTCAAGGATTCAGTCCAAAGCCTTGGAATAATTCAAGCACGTGTTATGTTTTCCTGGACCCTGAATGACTCCTAAACTCAAGCACTTTAAGAGATGACAGCACAAACACCTCTGGGGCAAACAAACGCTCATGTAAAGGCATACTTACAATTTCCCTTTCCCCAAACACACTTTGGATGGAATCTTAGATAAGAATTTCTAAAGGAGAACAATGTCAAAGAATAATCTCTATTTTTATTCAAACAAGGGTTGAAAGATTTTTTCTTTGGTATTCAAAAGTTGAGTTTGTGACACTTAAAATAAGACTGCAGCTGACCTTGGAAATTAAACCATTCGTGAAAACCTGTGTTTCTAAAGGAATGGGCTATGATAGAAGAAACATACATAAATAAGATGAATACTGAAAATGTTAGCCTGACCATGGTATAGTGAGGCTATGTATATATTAACAAAGAGAGAACACTAGTTGCTAATGAAACAATAAGACTAAAATTTATCTGATAACAAGGCTTTGAGAATGAGAGAAACCCACATCACAGAGACTATGTAAGATTCATTACTGTATTTCATAAACATTGCAAACAAAAGATAAGGAGTGAGACTGATTAGGGCTATATGGCACTTTTATTTATAACTTTTAACACAATGTATACTGTATTAAATTTTTTGTGCCCATTAAAATGTGGGCTCACAATTTACCAACTAAAGCAACTTTCACTGGATTCAGCCTACTGAGAAATGCAAACACTGGCACATACATGGTAATTAAGTACAGATGTGATTATTTGACAAATAATCATAACAAATAATTGTCACTTCCTTGTTTAGAAACCACTAATTTAAAACATGTGTGTGCTGACCTAACCTCCCTAGTGCACCCTTTTCTAATGTGGGGAGAGAAGAGGGAGAGAGGTTCAAGCTGTTATCTCTTCTACAAGAAAACTAACCTTTTGTTCTCTGGTTCTAACTTTCTGCTTCACACAGTTACTTTGCTCAGAAGCATGTTTCACACTGGCTTCTGTTTTGCAACACTTGTCGCAAAAAGTCAATGTAGGAGAGTAGAGTGGGAGGACAGAGACACAAGACACCATGTGTTGTGATACCATTTCTTCCAGATATACCAGTGACAGTCATTTACATTATTAGAGTGCTGCACTCTTCCACACATGAAGAATGCGCAGGTATCTTTTCAGTCAGAAGAACCTTAGCTTAGATTAAGGTAACAACTAAACTGAGAATATTTAATGAGTGAGAACACGGGTGCCTCATCTCAGGCTTTGCACTGAGTACCAGCAACAAACTGATTTTGAACTGGGCATACCAGAAGATTGCTCAGGACAGAATGAGGGCTCCCTGTCCATGTTGTTGGAGAATGATTGCCTTGAGATTATAAAATGGTTGTAGAAAGCAAGCAACCATAGAAACCTGTAGGTACAAGGGACTTGAAGGAGCATACACAAGAAAAAATTACACCTTTCAAAGAGAGAGAGCCTCAAAGGACCTTCTCACTTTATACATAAAACAACCCCAAGTTTTCAGTTTCTTTATGAACTAGACATGAAGTTAGTATTGGCATTTAATAACATCTCCTTTGTTTATGAGACATGTGAAACTTAGTTTTTACATATTAGAAATTAAGAATTTTAATTTGCCCATTTACATCTGTAAAATCAAAGGTAATTTCACTTCAATTAATGATGTTATACCAAAGATAAACAAGTAATGTCAGCAGTAACGATTAAAATGGTATATTCCTAAGGTTGCACATGTCATATAGCAGTGTTTACTTTGAAGTATGCTGTTTATCTGTATTGAAAAATGTTAAACCCAGTCTTCAAACAATTTAATTTAGGTTCTCAATCAAGTGCTGGTGCGTAGTCTTTAGGAAAAAAAGAGCAAGAATCTTAGTGAGTGTTTATGTAAAAAAGCACTGTTTACATTTCAGCTTCCCCTCAGAATCTGTAGTGTAATGTTTATAGAAAGCAGCCAGCAAAGTTGTATAATTTGATCATAATGAAAAATACAATTTTAATTATTACAACTTTCTCTCATATCACCATTCTGAAAAATGGAGATAAAGAAGGTCTTGTACAATCACATGTTGTGGACTTCTTCCACTTTCCCTCTTTTTTTTGTAGATACTTCTTATAACACAATAGAAATCCCAATTTTGATAAGTCATTGAGTTTGAAGTCAACATATATTGCATTTATATTAGCTAAGATCATGTTAAACCACTCAGTTGAAGCAAGGCTACTTCCCAGGCCTTCTCAGGCTTATGCTTGCTAGAAAGGATGCCCTGAGGACATAATACAGTCCCTCAGGAAGAATTCTGCTTTCTGGGCAAAAGAAAGGTGTCCGGGAAGGCCACTGCATTTGCTGTGGTTGTAGCAATGAGAGAGGCATACTGCGAGGCCACACAGTGCTCCTCTGCTACAGTGAAGAAATGTGATGCTTTGTTCTGTCACTTCTTGACCTCCACAGGCAGCTGATATCCCTGAGGACACTGCAAAGACCTACTCTTCCTGGTGATATCAGTGCTGTTCTCCATGCAGCATCCCTGGCTATGGTGCTGATGCAGGATGGGTGCACCCCACATCCCTGGTCCCTTGAATACTCTGACTGGGAAGATATTAGAGCACACCACAAATTCCACCCTGTCCACATCCCCAGGTTGTCTATGAAAGGAAACTAATGTACATAGGAAGATGATAACCACACAGATCTCATCTTGGAGCTGAGTGAGGCTGAAGGGGAACCTGGTAACAAAACAGTCAGAACTGGGGAATGAGACATGAACCACCTCCTCCCATTATGCAAGGACACGACATGTTCTCTGGGTGCAGTAGGGCTACTTTGTGCTTTGAAGCTGCCTAGAGCCATGGAGTATCCAGTTAACATGCATTCCAACATGAACTAATACTTCAGAATACTCTTCTCAACTATGATTTAGGAAAATACATATTCAACTAGTCCCTCAAGGCAGCTTTAAAGAGCAAAACTCACCCAAGACGAGGGAAATATACTCTTCTAAATCCCCAGTCCTACTTCTGAATTTATGTGATGATCAAAATCTTCCATGACTACATTCTCGATGTTAGTATCATAGTTAAGTCCTCCAGACAGTGTGCATAGCTAATCTCCTATCTGTGGAAATGGTAGAGGCAACAATCCCAGATACATGACCATGTATAGGACCACAGCACTACAGAAACATTCACCTTGGGAGGGACTGGGGATCATACTCCACTGTCGTCTTCTCTCCTACAACATACCACTGCATGGGCACTATCTTCCTCCTGCCCCGCTTCACACACACCCCCTCACCCCTGGCCTGTTTTCTTTCCCATAACTCTGCACTCACTCCATGGACCATCCCCAGAAGCTCACTCCAGGGGAGGCAGTGGGACCCCAGCTGGACGTGCCAGCTTGAAAACTTGGCTGTAGAACTGATCCAGGCCCACAAAGCCAGCAGCTGAGGTTGTTCCAGCAACTCTGATCATCCACCATGAACAAACAGCTGCTTCAGCTCCCAGGAGCAGGAGTAAGCCAAGATTACCTCACCTGCTACTGCCTGACCTCTCCTGCCTTTTCTCCTCTGTCCTTTTTCTCAAAGAGATAAAAGGACTAAAAACAACTCTCTGCTTCAGGGTCATTAATACAAATCACCTGCAGAAACAGATTATTCTTCTCTACTAATATATCTTCCAGATCAAGAACCCTCAACCAGCATCTCTGATAAAAAAGACCCAGAAGACTCCCAAATAGATTTGCTTTGTGCAATCATGCAGCTTCCTAGCCTTTCAGCTTCAAAACCCCACATGTTTTGTACTTTGTTTGGTTTTGGTTTGTTGGGTTTTTTCCTCCTGTACAGTCCAATGAACTTCTTTTCAGTGTTTGACATGAATATTCCAGTCCGTTTACCATGGGAATTATCAATCCAAGGTCTCTGTACTCAAAAATCTGAGCTACTTGTGGCTGTTTTACAATGACATGATCAGGTTAACACCTTTGTGACCCTGGGTCCATTTACTCTATCAAAATTAATACCACAGAGTTTGTTTCCAGAACAATTTCACTTGTTCTTAAATATGCCTTTTAAGTGCATCCATCTAAAGGAGATATTTTGGCCCCACTTATTTCTACAGAGAGAATTTCATTTTCTAAATAAAGTAGATGATTTTTCCTCAGAGAAATTCCCTATGGAAAAATATGTATATGTTTAAAACTAAATCTGTGATTTTCTGGATTAGTCCCTATAACAGAAAAGAATTAGACTTGCTATCAGAAGAACTAATTCAAAATAGTTTAATTAAATTAGGAAGAAAAAGGACCCTTTACTGAGATTAAGTCAGACATAGGAAAGTGCTGTTGATGTGACACGTCGGTCTTCCCCAGCTCCCCTTAGTGTCTGACCTCAGCATACTGAGACATCTGCTATTTCTGTGTATGGCTGGGGTCAGAGAAAGAAATTATCTTCTTCTGTATCCTGACACAACCGGAGACAAAATTTCCAGTATTGAGGTCAACTTCTCCTCACCCCATGAAAGACAAGAAACAGTGGAAGCAGGGAGTAGCTGACATATAGTGAGAAATAAAAAATAAAAATATAATTTTAAAAAAGGTAAAATTTACTTTTTTTGGTCCACCTTCTTAGGACAAAGAAATATGTAAACTCTACAATGTCAACAAGAGAAGTGGATTTGTTTAATATGCTTGACTATGGCACTGGGAATAACTATTCTATGGGTGCATGGCAAAAGGGCATCAGGAAACCACATCAGATTTAGTGAAAAGCTGAAATTCAGGAAATTTTCACAGCTTTTCTGACTACATTGCAGCCAAGTAAGTTGACTTGCTAGGGTACATCAACCTGATACGAAACTTTTCTCAGTGTCCTTGATTAACATGTGTAGAATCAATCTTTGTCAAATGCAACTCTCATACACCTGCTCTGGCTTTGAAGAGAACGATTTGATGTGGTATCTATCCAGAAAAAAGATTGGTTAGTACTTGACTCATCATTTTCACTGACTATCAGTACTGTTCACCCAGACTCAATTCTCACTTGCTCTCCTCAATCTCTGTAGTTGATTTTTGGAGGGATGACGAAATGTCAACGATGAGATGTTCCTTGCACCCTCAGTGTCACTGAAACAGTCAGCAGTTTGAGTTGTCTCTTTCCTGCCTCCTACAAACTAACTGCAGGTTTCTCTCAGAAAACAAAGCAAAATACAGTACATCATGACTGCAAAGAAAAAAAAAAGTAAAACCACAAAAAACTTACCAAAACCACAATCAATCATACTGAAGGCTCTATGTATGTGGTTACCTTGTTATAAAAGTCTTAGCACCTTACATTTCAACAGCTCCTTTACAGCAAGTCCCCTGTGTGCAACTTGTTTCTTGAAAGCTCAGACGTAATTTTTTACATTCCTTTAGACTGGGGCTCACTCTACAAGTGAAAGAGTTCATTTACACATCCTTTTACAGGTCAGAAGCAATAGACCTGCAGAAATTTATTCACCTTAGCTCATTCATGGAATTAGAAAAATCTTACTGCAGAACTGTGTAACAAAACATTGGCATACAGGGCAGATATATTGACTGATACACACTTCCTTCAGTGAATTTTTGGCAAACTGCTTTAGAAACTACTAGAAATAATTTTTGTAAATATGTCTTTTATACATTAAGAAGTTATGGTATTGTCTTTCACATACACAAAGAAAAATATTATTGTGCTTTATCCATGAAAACTTGATTTTTAGAAGTACTTTAGTATATCACATTTTAAATGGTTCTTGAGTGAGTATTTTTGTTATTCAAGGATTTAATTATTTTTGTAATTGATTTATGAATTGGTCAGAATGCAAGCTCCGTTTCTATGCTGCATTAGTTACTTCAAAATGCTTGGTGTGTGACTTTGGCAATGTCATTCTGATTAGTAACAGATGAGTAACAGCTCAGTAACAGTCAACTAAGATTCCTCATTAAAAGTGTCCAAAATTCTACTGAAATAAAGACAACTTCATGTTTACTTGTTTTCTTTATCTCTAAGGATATTTTCCACCATTATAGAGATAAATTACATTGATTCAACAATCTCAGATGTTGAGTAAGAGATATTTGCAAGAAACTACTGAAAGGTGGTTGGGAAAATACTGAAAATTGTATTTACCACATAGGTAATTCTGATTTATCATCAAAACATTTCAATTTAGGTAGAAATAATGGGGAAAACAAACCAGAAGTTTATCTAACAGTTTTGCAGAAACAATTTTGTATATTATAGTGAATGACATGCTGAACATGACAAGATAATATCACATTGTTCCTTCCAGAAAAATGTATAACAGCCAGAGAGACTCCAGAGGAAAGTGACAAAGAAGATCAGAATCTTGAAAAAGTCTTCACTGAGGAAGGGCTGAAAGAAATAAGTAGTCTTCCAGTATGCAGATCACTGTATCAACAGAAAAAATTATTTCATTGGAGGTTCTCTTACTAACTATGTCGACAATAAACGGGAAAAGAAGATGAAGCAACGAAGATCAAGGAAGTTATTCAAAAAGATTTTCTAATGTTTATGATAATGAAATATCAGAGTATCTTGCCTCAGAGGAGGATTGGTAGAGTCCATTACTGAAGACTTTAAGGGCTGGTTATAGAAATATGTCAACAGGGACACAGGTAGACCTGAAGGCTTTACTGAGGGATCTGGACAGGGTGGATAAATGGGCTGAGGCTAACTGCATGAGGTTCAATAAGGTCAAGTGCCAGGTCCTGCACTTCGGTCACAACAAACCCATGCAATGCTCTAGGCTTGGGGACGGGTGGCTGGAAAGCTGCTCGGCAGAAAAGGCCCTGGGGGTGTTGGTCAACAACTGGCTGAACATGAGCCGGCAGTGTGCCCAGGTGGCCAAGAAGGCCAACAGCATCCTGGCCTGTATCAGAAATAGCGTGCCCAGCAGGACTAGGGAAGCGATTGTCCCCCTGTACTGGGCAATGGTGAGGCCGCACCTCGAGTGCTGTGTTCAATTCTGTGCAGCTCACCACGAGAAAGACCTTGAGGTGCAGGAGCGAGTCCAGAGAAGGGCAACGAAGGTGGTGAAGGGTTTAGAGCACAAGTCTTGTGAGGAGCAGCTGAGGTAACTGGGGCTGTTTAGCCTGGAGAAAAGGGGGCTGAGGGGAGACCTTATTGCTCTCTACAACTACCTGAAAGGAGGTTCTAGCAAGGTGGGTGTTGATCTCTTCTCCCAAGTAACAAGTGTTAGGACAAGAGCAAATGGCCTCAATTTGCACCAGGGGAGGTTTAGATTGGGTATTAGGAAAAATTTCTTCCCTGAAAGAATTGTCAAGCATTGGAAGAGGCTGTCCAGGGAAGTGGGGAAGTCACCATCCCTGGAGGTATTTAAAAGACGCATAGACATGGTGCCTATGGACACAGTTTAGTTGTAGACTTGGCAGTGCTAGGTTAATGGTTGGACTCAATGATCTTAAAAGTCTTTTTCAGCCTAAACGATCCTATGATTCTATGAATCTACGAATCTACCATGGTGGAAGAAATTTGCTACAAATTCTGTGGTTCTGTGTTCCTCACCTGCAAGATGAATGCTGCTGACTTTCTACTATTTACTGTGCTGTGATTTATGATAGAAAAGCATTAGGGTAGAATATAAGTGCTGTGAACTGTGTATGGGATTAGAATTTCCCAGCTCAAGGTCGCTTATTACTGCTTCCTTTGACTCTTTATTTGCTGTGTTGAGGGAAGTGTTACTCTCTATTCTTTCAGGTCCTCCACGGATAGTTTTGACAGCAGAGGAATAATAGTCAAAATGACAGAGCAAATAATATCTTGTGGCCAGTGAATACTCTCTCTGACAAATGTGCTTGTTTGCATGTGAATATGGGTATTGATACAATTAGAAACCATTTATCAAAGTCTTGTGTGAAAAGAAACCAACTGTTTATTGGAAGAAAATAGGTTGCAAAATGAGTGAAACAAACAACTGTTTAGGATTCCACCTGTTATCACAAACTGTATTCAGGGTTCAGCCAGCTCCACCATAGGATATGGAGGCAGGGCCAAGTCTACTGCTGATGCAGGCATTATTCAGCACTTAATTGCATTACTCAAACACAGGTAAAGGTCACCAAAATTCATCATCTCATTAGGGTGATTACAGACTGAGCTATATTTTCTCCCACTAATCTGCTGGTTTTGTTGAAGATGTTATGCACTCGCAAACTTGTCACTTCATGGAAATGCAGCATTCTTTTCATCATGTATTACAGTGCTAAGGTCAGTTCTTGTGCACTAAGCCAGAGGAAAATCTATCATTTCCATATCTAAAAGTCACAGTGAACTGTGTCATTTTTGGCTCCCTTTTTTTGATGTCTTCAGCCTTCTGTAAGACTCTTATTCCTGTTTCTCTTATCAGCTGTTGTTTAGCTCATGTTTCTTTTGGTCTGAGATGCTCTTCACTCTGTCATTACCTCCAGTGTCCTCCCACAGAATAGCCATTCCTGAACAACTTTTCATCTCTCTGTCTCTCTTCAACTTGAGCTGTTGGCAATTTATAAATGTGATAGCTGCTTTCAACAGAACTGAACTACTCGACGTAGCACAACATGTGTTGGGGGACATCTACAGGCTGATTCCTGCCACAGACAGTTAATGGAGATGCACTGCTAGGCAAATCAAGGACATCTCAGTCACACCAACTTATCTTCCTTTTTTCTTTTAATCAGTCAGTCTTGAAAAATTATATCCCACTCCAAAACTAAAAACAAATCCTCGATTCCACACGACATATATGCAACTACCGGAAACTGCTTATTACCACCAAAACAGCTAGAAGGCAATTATAAGATCTCAGACCACTAAACATTTTTAAAATAATGATATGATGTAACAGTATAGCTCTTATATCTGAAGATATTTGATCTTTTGGATGTCATTTGGCAAAGCAAAAAAATATTTAAATATTCTCACCTCCAAAGCAATATGTTTTATATACAATGCTCTAATACCACAGCTGTGAGGTGAGCAATAGGTAAATTTTTTACTAAGTAGTTGTTACAGCTGTTTTTTAGTTTTTCACTGGCTACAAAAAGCCAAACTAATGAAAGAAAGGAAGGTTTGATAAAAAGGGCAAGAATATAGGTAAATCTAGCTGAAAACTCAATTTCCTATAGAAAAAAAAATGAATATATTTCTTCTAGCCTATGAGGATGTCATTAAGACAGTGAGAACCAGATCTTCAAGAAATGCAGGCATCCAGCTCCTAGTGAATCTAGAGACATTGAGAAAAAGTGTGGTTATAATTAGCCTACAAGAAGATACATATTGAAATGTACACAAGGTATCATATTCAACTTTTGCGTGAAAAGATTTCATGAAACACAGAGTTACAGACAAGCTTGGAAGAATTCCACCTGGAAAAGTCCTGTGGCTTCCATATTTCCTCAGTGTCAGTAATCACCTATCCACCAGTATGGTCTGCCTCATCTATAGCATAACTAGGAGTGTACAACTGTCATTACAAAGTGTTTAGCTTACATGTTCTCCAGTTCCCAAACTCTTTGGTCACATGTTACTTCAGCCATCACTGATGAGAGCCTCCTCAGTTGGGAGAGGGGACAAGGCAATTTCCTAATTTAAGATCATCAGCCATAGCTGTTGAGCACATAACAAACCTCAGTCCTAAATAAAACAGGAGCAAATGAAGCAACACCCACTTCCACAAAAACTGTGTTTGATCTGTGGCTCCTGGTACTCTCTGCTTAACTCTAGTTTACGCTTAACAGCCAAGAATGTATTTGTAGAGGTAAAGGTTGTCTCATAATGAAATTTTCACTAAAACCCTCGTTTGTTGGGCTTTCAGTGGACAGGAGGAATCCAATCCTGATATAACCCTGAAGACTTGTAAGGACAATGCCTTGCAAGGATAAGACTTGCCAGGAGGCAAAGTTGCATTGTTAGCACCAAGTAGATCAGTCCTGTTCTCTCCTCTGACAGTTCGCACCCAGATTTCAGCAGCAGCTCTGCTGCACAAGTGCCGAGCAACTAGCACAGGCAAGGTTTGTGTGCTTTCAACAGATGTTCATGACCATGGTCCTAGTGCTTATGCAGCTGAGCTATTGCCAGCATCTCATTACACATTTCCCAGCACAGATAATATTTTCAAGACCATTGATTTCTTTTTCTTCGAATGTCCCAATGCATTCAAGTGGCTCCATGTAGGTAAAATAATTTTCCCACATGAGGCTGAAGAATGTGAGTTTTAAGCTAGGAGCCCTTTGTGGGATACAGATATCTCCTTCTTGTGACTGTATTTGTTTAAATCACTGACTAATGTGAAGGTTATTTCCCTGCATCCCATCTCTACAAAGACTGAACTCTGCTGAAATTGACCAAAGGACACAGAGCTGGTAATTAGTGGAGGAAGGGAGGGGAAGTTTTGGGAAGAAGCCCTTAGTAGACTGATAGTTTATTAAGACTTCTGCAACAGAAAGTTTGTGGAACATATCATGGTTTATTTGGGCTCTGTTAAAAAGGTAATATCATATTCCCATTTGAATCTGGAAGAAAAATACAAAGAAGTAGAAATTAATTTTCAGGTTTTAGTTAAAGACTCTACTCAACTATGTTAAGATGCTGTATTTTGCAGTTTTCCCAGAAATACTACAGAATATTTTCTAAAAGTCAAAGGGTACTATTATTTGATGTGAAGCTCATCACAGAGATTTCCTTCCATAACTTAGTTGTTTGTTCGCTTTCTTCTTGTAATTACTCACTTTCCTCTCTAGAATATTTAAGAGTTTCAGTTTGCTTCCCTAACCATTCTTGTTGAAATACAATCAAAGTATGTGAAAGACAAAAAGATCAAAAACATTTTCCTTGTGTCTGGAGTGAAAGGTGAGTTCAGTGGTGTGTTGGTGATATTCTTAGTTACTCAAAAAATATAATCACAGTAATCCTACGGTGGTGGGCGTGGATGTTTGTGGGGGCATGCACATGGCCTTTTGTAGTCTGAATTTCTGCCTTTCGATTGTGCCAGTTGCCCCTTGAGGACTTACATAACTCTTGGTCTTCTGCGCAGGCTTCACTGAGGAGTGGTCATGAGAGGTCCTTCATGCTGTCATAAGCCCATTCCTCAAAATGAACTCTGTGTGACCTCTGGCCATACCGGACATGCTGAGCCCCAGAACAGGGAGCTGCACACCCTCCGGCACACCCCTCCTCTGTCCTGTGTTAGCCACTTCTCGGTGCTGCGCAGAACCTGATCTGCAATAATGTTTGAGGCATCCACATACATTAACCCTTCCAGTCCTTTACAGCATTCAAGTGACCAGCAGTCAATAACACCGTCTGCAATAAATGCTTGTATGTATCTCTTTGTAGCACAAGTGATCTGAGTCTTGGGGTAAACTGAACATAGGAAGTAGCCACAGACCAGAATATGTAGAAAACTGCTAGAGAAAAATCTATTCCTCGAGTAAAAAGCCTCAAGCAGATAGGGAGTTTGCTTTGCCAAGATGACTTCACACAGAGAGATCATGCATAAAGGAAATGTGCAAGGAGGTACAGGGAATGGCTGCATCTACAGGGCAGGGGCTACATCTATCAGAGTAAACTCAGTTGTAACAGGGAATGTACCCAGGCACAGGGACTCAGTTACGTTTCCTATTAAATTATTAAAATGGTCCCTGGACAAGTTTGGCCTCACAAACAACCTGCTTTTCTCACTCCTGTGCTCGGTTTGGGAAACTGAATGGGCCATGTGTCACTCCCAACAGCCAGTTGTCCTGCAAGTGGCCACCTTGTTTTGAGGGGTGGTAGGGTATAATAATGAGAACACCACACCAGGCAGTTTCAGGGCCAGAGAATGGACATGGACACATTTAACCGCAGAGGCTGAGAAACCCATGGACTGTAGCTACAGCACTAGCTAAGAGAAGCAAGCCAGGAAAGCTGCCACGGGCAGAAAGCCCAGCTGAGCAACAGGAGACAGGGATGCATCCTGCTGCATCCGTCACTCCCAGCTGCTCTCGCTGTCCTCCAAGGCTGAACAGCCTCAATCAATTACAGGCCTCCCTCCCTTTGCTACAGGCTCAGCAAGCCTATCCCAAATGATCTTCTGAAAATAGTATTTCCTCTGCACTGAAGTTTTGCCCCACAATGCTGTAACTCTATGCAACACTGCTACATTCATTTTTAAGGGGTTCATGCATCACCAGTGCACCACAGCGTGAGAACTCTACTTCATGTATCATTAATCCTGCCTTGGGATAGGAAAATGGACTAGGTGACCTTTTGAGATCTTTCCTAGCCCTTTCTCCTCTGATAAATATGGATTCAGGATACAAACTTTCCATTTTCTTTTTTTTTTTTTTTAAAGTCATTCCACAGTTTCTATACTTCACCAAGAAGAAAGAAAACATTTAAAGAGATAATCCAAGCCATGCTCATTTAATGCTTGAGAAAATATACGGGTCTGCCAAGCTCTGTCAGGCTCTGAGACCAATCAAGGAAGCCAATTTTAAATTCTATGGACCTCCCATGAGAATGCTCTGTTAATATTTATATCTCTGTTCTGATTTGGGTGATTGCCCAACCTCCTCAGCTAAACTCATCCACTAACCCAGTGTCGGGAGAAAAGAGACAATTGTTTCTTCCTTATGAAAGCTGCACCACAGGGCATTCAGTCCACTTTCAAGTCCCATGCAGTATCCACCAAGTCTAAAACATGCATACATCTAACTGCTCTTTTGGGTCAGGAGAGACTTGGGGTTTTGTTGTGCTGATGCTTGCTAAGTAAGACTTCCAGTGATACTCAGAATAGTGTAAGAATTTAATTATGCTTTCATATGTAAATGCTGAGAGATACTCACTGAATATACAAACATGGATACTTTCCCTTGAGGATTCAGGGATTCCTCCTGGGTAGCATGATCAGGGTGCACTTTCTCAGACAGAATGTAGAGTATCCATGACAGTTGCTTCTAATATTACTTCTCCAGCTGTCCATTAAGACATTACTGTTACCAGCAGATGGGAAACAAATCACAATACAAAAAGATGCTGGTAGAAGACTTGTTTCTCGGTTCTTCACTAAGTTTCAACCATGGTCTATCTGTCTGCATTGTATCGATATACTATGGATCAAAAAACATTATAAAAACTTGCAGAAAGAAACTCAAAACAAAGTCAAATTATTTACAACAATCAGTCTCACAAAAGAGTTTATCAACATGCGGTTTATCAAGAGTTATACGTAAAATCAAAACATCATGGTCAATAAGCAACATTTCCAAACACCTGAAAGTCAAAAAACTGCAATTCTTTAACACAGATATTGATCAAGACAACTCAAAGAAGAGAAGGAACTTTTTTTTTTTTGAGAGTATTATTTTAGGCCTTTTACATCTATCTTTTTAAGAAAGCCCTTTTGGAAAACAGAACTGAGTAAGTTAGCTCTTCCTAAGCTTTAAGCAATAGACTCCTGATTTTCCCAATTCCGTCAGCTTTTCCAGATAGCTTCATTTTTGACACACCAAGTTGCTTAAAGGCAAGTGCTTCTTTCCAAGTCAGATTGTAGCACAAGCGAAAGAACAGTCAAAGGTCTACCCTGAAAAGTGGCTGAATAATCTACCATGGATTTCTAGTCAGAAAATACAGTATTTCATAATTCACTAATAAGTGATTGATGGACTTCCCATCTTTTACTTGGGAGGGAATTCCACTTGATAACTTGTTCTTTTTCAGCCCTAGGTCACAAGAATTTAATCTGCATCTGACAGCCATTCCTGACAGTCTCACTCTATTAAAGCTCATTGAATGCTGTTAAAAACCTCATAGTAAAAATTTTGTCACAAATTTGAAGTGGAACAGGGAAAAATAAATGTGGGTTTTTTCCTTACATCTAAGAAAAACAAACCCCATTACTCTGCAAACCATTCTGTATTTGCAGGTGTTTTTCATGGAAGAGTGGAAAACATTATTTTCATTTACAAGACTGGTTTGGACTTCAGTTGTACAGAATGTGATCCCACAGGTACTGTGCTTAACCCTTGGATTGTTTCCCCTAAAGCAATAAGTTGCTCCTAGCAAAAAGGTCTTGATCACTTATGGCCACAGAGACATTACACAAGACATCCTTAAGTATTTCAACTTAAGTCAAAAAGCCAATTCATGTCAAAACCATATGGAGGCAGTGCAGGGAAGCATTATCTCTAAATACAGAATGTTTCCTAGTCGGATCAGAAGTCCTAAAGAAAGTTTCATAATTTGTATCAAATTTCCTCAAGTTTCTTTCTGAGACAGACATCTCAGTGTTGTAAGAGATTTCAGGAAAATAATATTTTTTCATCTTTTGTGAAAGAACAAAATTTAGTTCAAAAATTGCCTAAAAAGAAGAGTAAACAGAAGCTTCTCAAGAGTCACCTTCAGAAAAGATGAAATTAAATGCTACTCTTCTAACATTAATTGTTGTTATATTGTAGCCTGATATTGCACTGGATAATCCTGTTCTACTGCAAATTGGTCTCACAAGTGGACCAGCTCACTGGTTTTATTTACCTTTAATAGAAAAGAAGATTGACAAGTGTCTGTCACTATTTCATTATAATGCTTATTCCTCCGGGCACAGCTTTTATGGTTTTGCTGCAAAGAAAAGGAGACCACTTTCCCATATGTCCTATTCTTTGAACCCAAGTCAACTGCTTTTAAACTTTCCCAGACATGCACCCAACCTAGGAAACATCATTGCTTAACTTTAGGAAGATAGCATAGCAGGGAGGAAATGAATTCTTCTTTATTTCTTAACAGAACTTTCATAACAACAGTGATTTTACTTCCAAAGCACATGAAAGGTACAGGTATTTGAAAGCAACAGTCCCAAGATGCAAGCTGCCTTGGATCCGATGTCACCCTTTCATGCCAGATTGGGGAAATTGTCTTGTCTGAGCATTTTGTATAACCATGCTTTTACACAAACTTCTCCTTCTTTCTGCTTCCTACTATACTGCGGAGGCCTAGTTCTCCCCAGCCATACCTGCCTGTGTGAGTCTGTACAAAAATGAAGTGTATTTTCCACTAGGATGAAGCAGAAAGTCCAGGGCCCACCTAATGTCTCAGCACCAAGCAGTAGAAAGAGGACCACAGCAGTCACCATCCAGCTCAGAAAATCTTATACTACAAAACTACACAGAAAACTTCACACCATAAATCCAATGGCACTAAAAACAATTTATCCCTCCATTTCTGGGTACTGCTGTTTTGTCATCCCAACATGGACAGAACCAGTGAGGAACTAACTTGTGAAGGAAAGCGCATGGGTTTGACATTTTCTTGTCATTGATATTTGCTGGAAGATGAGTCTGGCAGGAGGCCTGGAAGTCAAATATCCGCTTTTGCTGGTTCCTGATGCTCACAGAGTGAAGAACTGTCTCTGTGAGACCAGCTAGCTTCATTCTGATTCATCTTCTGTTACACAATTTTACCAAAAAAAATCTTTGCATTTCCGGAGAGTTTCAGGTGGGACTACCTTACTTGTCAGACCGTGGCCGCACAAGTCATTGTGTTGGGTACAGATTTAATCATTCCAGTCTCCAGACTGCCCCTTAATGCTCATTCCCGCTATTTCGCTTCCGTGATGCCAGCACGATACATCATTTGTTTGACCATTTTATGAGCCAGATTGATAACAAAATGGTTTTTATAGCAGGCATAACTGGAGGAGCAGGAAGTTCAGGCAGGTGCAGAGCTAACAGCTTGGGGGTGAACTGAGAATGAAAATAACATAAATCAGATCTTTTTCTTTAATGAGTTAGCTTGTGCAAGCAGCCTATAAGTGCATTTGGTAAGACAGTGGAAAACCTGACCAGAAAACTTCAAAAGGGAGACATCCTGGTATAGAGGTCAGGTTTATAGCTTGTCCGATGGCAATTTTAGCAGCATAGATGAGGGTAGAGGGAGCTGTGGCATGGAATGGGAGTTGTGACTGAGGATGGGAACAAGGAGGCAGGAGGAAAGGATTTCTTAAACCAGGATCTCTGCCAAGGCCACCACAGAACCTCACCCTTTGCAGTGTTTCCTACTCTGGTTTGCCCCACCTCTAGTATCAGGTGCTCAGGAGTGACACAGAGCTCTGTACCTGGGACTGAGTTCACAGCACTGGATCGCACAGACCTCAGCACCTCACAAAAAGTCTGTTTGCAGCCGCCCCTGAGGAGCACAGCCCCATCAGCCCACTGTCTGCAGAGCATCGACCACCTTCCCCACAAGAGACCTTCCAGGAGACGGCAGGCTGCTTTCCTGGTCAGGGCTGACACCTGCCAAACATTCCCACAGGCTCCTCAGAGATTAACTTTGACAATTCAGAACCCAATCCCTAACAGAGTTTATAATTTCATACAGACATATCACCTTCTGTTGCAGATTAGCTGTCTTCTCACTTTACAGATGTCTGTCTCTCCCCTGTCGGATCGGTTCCTGTGTCTACGTAGCTCTCCTACACATGGTGAGAAGTACTTTGTTGTGACAGCTTTCTGTCCTTGCAAAGCTGGGGGCTGACAGTGCTCCCACCAGTGTTTGCACAGTCAGCCTGCTAGGAGGGAAGACAACCTGGTTGACACTGCAAGTACACCGAAATTGCCAGAATAGTTAGATCCTAAGAAAAGATGTGTTTCCTCTGTAACAGTAGTATTCAAAAGCTGTTGAAAGCTATTTGAAAAATCACAGAAGGCAGGAGCATCTCACAGCATATAGCATGTTGAAGGTTGGAGCAAAGGAGCAGAGAACACCGAAGGAAGCAATTTTGTTCATACCTGTGTTCCTCTGTATTGCCAAGAGCTCTAAATTAACCTTGATTTGTATTGCCACTACTCCCCATTTCTGTTACAATCCGGATTACTCCATACAGTAAGTAGTATGAGTAGGTAACAGCCCAAGAAAAACAATGCTTCTAGCTGCAAGTGCTGGATCTGGCTTACAAGCAGAAAGATGAGTTTCCTCTCCCTCGCAGGTGGTCAGAGTGTGCCCTGGGAGAGCCATAAGGGGCACTGGTGGTCATAGACTTGTTAGGAAATGTAAGCCTATTGAAATCCATCTTAATTCCCAAAACCGAGATAGCACTACAAAGTACTCTGCTTAAGAGGGAGCTGGCCTTTCTACCTCTTTAATCCACATAAGGCAGTGGTTTATAAGCTTTTCAGCATTAGTGTCAATAATCATTATTTAAAAATGTCAAGAATACTATTTAAAGTCTTTCTTACCACACCACCTCCCCTTGCTTTTCTGTTTCTTGCATTCTTGAGAAATTGAATAGGAACCTAAAATCAGTTCCAGTTCACCTCCCTGTGTGACAGATTTCAGCTTCCCCATAACAATGCATCAGAGTGCCATGATCTGTCTGTTAGACTGTTTACTGTAGGCCTAGGCTACATTAATTCAATAGTCGGACTGGGAGGAAATGCAAGCAGTGGAATGGGGAAAAAGACAACCAGATAGGAGGTTCTTGGCAAAAACATCAAAGTAATGCATTTAATGTCACTACTTTATGTTTTCTTAGTATTATTAAACTAGTTCTTATGCCTCAGCTAAGACATGAAAATAAAAGTCTTTGTTTAGCTATAAAGATGCAGATTAAGCAACAGAAGTGACTATGTAATAAACTGGCATCCAGCCCACAGAACTGAAAAGCTCCAGTCAGGTAGGCACTTATGTACTCATTTATAATTCTAGACTTAAAAAAACCCACTTTATCATTTTATGTTGTAGGAAGAGTAAACTGCACTTTGTCTAAAGTAACTCCTCATTCTCCCAAACCAATGAAAACTCCTACAGGAAAACATTAGCAAGAGTAATCTGGTTGATCTTCTGGATGAACAGAGTTCAAACACAAAAATACCATAGCCTTCACCCTACTGTAAGAGTAAGAGAATCATGGGCTTCCAGCCTGGGAGGCAAAGGCACACAGCCTGTCCCCTGAGGGATGTACTTCGAGAAGCCAGATAGACATGTATATGGCAGCAAATCCCAGCTTCAAAGCTCTTCACTTCCTTTCTCATACGGATTTAAAGAAAGATGTAAGGAAGAATTCCTTTTCAAATCCTGCTTTTAGTGTATCTTTCCTTCAAAATAAACTTGTCAATCTATGTAAACAATCTCCATGGCCTTAGGCCCTAAGAAACGTTAAGTTTCCTTTTCCAGAAGCTCACACATCTGCCATCCTCCAAGCAGCCCAGAGAAAACTGGCCAGCTCCAGTCCTCTGGCAGTCCCAGAAAAGTCTATTGGCAAGCCAAGACTCCTGCCTTGTTTCTTTTTTTTACTTTTAATAACCTACATGTCTTAAATCGTGTCCCTCTTGAAAGATCAGCATCTTTCGTCCCAAACTGTTTCCTTATGCAACTCTCATGTTTTTATTATTTTTGAGCGAGGAACAACACTGAGTTCCTTGTATTATCCTACTCTTTCTTGTCATGGTGAAAAAATGAAAAACACCCAAATGCAGTTCTTAAATACAAATTATCATCTCATCTAAATTTTCTACCAGCAATCAAATCTTCTGGAGTGCCCATGTGGACCATACTTTCAAAACACCTTTCATAGTTCTGTAGTTCTTATGTAGTCCTTATAATTAAGAATTATTTTTAACATTTCCATACTATCATTTAAAAGATTAATTATCCTAGGGTTGCCTTTTTACCAAACAAGGCACAGCCAGTAATGGAGATGGGGCTAAAAATGAAGATGATAAATAAGTAAGGTTATAGGAAAACCTGGACAAAATGCACCACATTGTAAAGGTTTCCAGACAGTCAAGTCTACTGGCAGTAGCAGCAGATGCTAAGCTCTAAACTTAAAGTAGGATGAAATTATGTTCTCCTTATTCTAGGTGTACCCCACTCTACTGTAGATTCGTGTGATTTCTGAAAGGAAAGAGTAGATATTACTTAACCTGCAACAACATAGCAGTACAGCCCAGCCAGCGAAAAAAGGCTCAATGACAGGGAAGAGTCTGAAAAAGTGTAATGAAACAGTCTGTAACTCAAAAGAATAACATAGCAACTCGTAACAGTAGTGAAATGTAATGTTCCTTTGCACTGAACATTTTGCAAGCATTTCATAATGAATTAGAAGAAAAAAAAGTATTCCAGCTTCAGCTATGACAAATTTAAGTTAGACCAGTTAAACAAATGTTACAAGATGTCTGTATATTAAATGCAATAAATTGGATGTCTCTGGTTGGGAAAATGACAGGAGTTGGCCGGAGCAGAGTGGATACATTCATTACCAGCAAAGTGTAAAAACTTTAAAGTAAACAAAAATTATGAAGGCTACCAAAACAAAGAATTCAAAATAATTTTCTAGGATCAAGGCAGTTAATGTCTGCAGGCAGGGAGGGTGTTTATAGTAAACACCTACTTGGGGCCACAGAATACAATACAGTTAACAGAGTTGTAAGAAATGGATAGTTCTCGACTGTGTCTGTGGTTGTGGATTTAACCACATTGATATGCTACAGGGAAGGGATGCCATCCAGAGGGACCTTGACAGGCTTGAGGAGTGGGCCCATGCAAACCTCATGAAGTTTAACAAGATCAACTACAAGGTCCTGCACCTGAGTCAGAGCAATTCCCAGTATCAATACAGACTGGAGGATTGAAAACAGCCCTGTGGAAAGGGACTTGGCAATAGTGGTGGATGAAAAATTTTATATGAGCAGGCAATGTGCACTTGCAGCCCAGAAAGCCAACCATATCCTGGGCTGCATCAAAAGGAGCATAGCCAGTGAGTCAAAGGAGGTGGTTCTCCCCTTCTCTGCTCTCATGAGAACCCACCTGGAGTACTGCATCCCACTATGGGGTCTCCAATACAAGGAAGACAAGGATCTGTTGGAGTGGCTCCTGAGGAAGGTCACAAAAATGATCAGAGGGATGGAATACCTCTCCTATGAAGAAAGGCTGAGAGAGCTAGGATTGTTCAGCCTGGAGAAGAGAAGGCTATAGAGAGACATTCAATACTTGAAGGGGGCTTGTAAGAAAGGTAGAGGAAGACTTTTTACCAGGGCCTATCATGACAGGACAAGGAGCAATGGTTTTAAACTAAAAGAAGGTAGGTTTAGATTGGCTATAAGGAAGAAACTGTTTATGACGAGGGTGGTGAAATGCTGGAACAGGTTACCCAGAGAAATTATGGATGCCCCATCCTTGGAAACATTCAAGGTCAGGTTGGACAGGGCTTTGAGCAACCTGATCTAGTGAAAGATGTCTCTGCCCACAGCAGGAGTCTTGAACTAGATGATTTTTAAGGTCCCTTCCAACCCAAACCATTCTGTGATTCTGTGGTTCTATGGTCTGAGTTCTCCAGCACCCCAGAGCAGTTTGCACAGCAGCCTCAAGTTTGGGAGGAAAGATTCCTTAGTCTATCTGATGAGTATGACCTCTTCTCTCACTAAATGAGATAAATGCTGCACTCAAAGGGTTGCTATCTTCTCCATACAGATTTGAGGTGTCTACAGAGCTCTGTACATGGTGGCAGTACTGGTTAGGCTCATGAGCTAAGTGAGTACATTTGCTGCCAAGACAGAAACAATAAGTTACAACAAATAAATGCAAAGAATTATTTTTGCAGCCAACAGTGTACAGGCAGTAATAACACTGTGTGTGATAGTTAATGAAAGACTTTTCTCCAGCTATCTAGCAGGGTACTATAGATTCAGTCTTGAAAGAGCTGATGGATGGCAATTTGAATACATAAGGAAGAATTTATTTGTTTAATCATTGAATGCAATAAATTAGGATTGTACGTTATTTTAATTCCATGGGAAACATGGTCCACTGCATTTACATTTTCAAAACTATGCTTACAAAGAGCCAGCTCTGTAACCTAAGAACAGAACATTTTGCTGCCAAACAAGCATACCCATGCAAATCCCAGGCTTGGTAGGAGTGAGATAATATGGTCCAGGATAGGAATTAATAATTTTGATTTATGCCACAGAAATGTTATGAGCTCACAAAGGTAGCATTAATTGTTTTGAAGAAAGTGTTGTAAGCCTTTCCAGATATCCCCACGCGACATCTGTCCAGATCGTATATATAAAACCAGAATTAAAACAACTAGAAATACAAGGAGGTTTCACCTTTTCATTTTATCTCATCATCAACTTAGTGATTCAACATCACTACCTCTGCCCAAAAACATCCAGTACATGCTTATGCTTCCATCGCAATTTGCTCCATTGTAGTAAAGTCTATCAGGTAGTAAAGGGAGAGAGTACTTGGAAGTGGTGAGTTTCTACCAGTTGAGCTGGTCAAACATATCTTAAATGCTCAGGTCCTTTGAAAATAAAGCCAGTATGATTTAGTGGCCTTAATGCATGCTGAAAAGACCATACATCTCATCTTAAACATATACTTGAATGTAGAATTCCAAACTCACCACAAGGAAACTTTCTCTTTTGGTTGTTAATATAAGGTTTATTCTTAATAAATTTCTTACCAAATTGCTTGAGGGATATCTTAATATACTGAAAGATATAGCATAGTGTTACTGTATTTAATTACTTGTGCAGAACCCCAACAAGAGAATTAAACTGGATTAAGTATGAAGGATTCACCTCCCAACAGGTAGATACAAGGTAACTCCTAAGTAAGCCACTATTTGACATGGATACACAGATTTGTCTTAGGGAAGTGAACTCTGTAAGCTGTCATTACTCTATGGTCAGAAACTCGGGTGATTTTTAGCACTGATAACATTGTCCTGCTGAGCTACCTGCCCCTTTTCCTGACTACCAGTTTTAAAGAGTAAGTGGTTTTTAAAGCACATTCAAGACTTAGTTCTGGGAAAAAAAAAAAAATTGCAAGGGAAGGATGGAAATTGCAAGATTATCATCACTTTGAAAGATTTGGCCAAAAAATTACAACCCCAAATATTGTCACTGTATTTCTATATCCTTCTACCTTCTCTCATTCTTTATTTTAATATTTGCTACTTTAACTATGATGTGGCAACCAAACAGCACATAATAAGAAAACAAAGCAGTTGAAAACTTGTCAAAGGTTATAGCAACCTGAAGTTCAGGATAGAGTTTATAACTGTAGGTTGCTCCTGCTGTCTAAGCATCTCTGATTCATAGAGGGAACTTCACAAAAAAAACAGAAATATTCAGGTGAGTCAAAGTAAATTTCCTTTATTCTCTTCAAGACATGCAAGTAAATTTATATTGACTGGTTAATGGCCTTCCATAAATTAAAATAGACTGGCTACATCTGCTTCTAGAACTGAATTAAAATAGCTGAAACTTGATTATGCCTACTTTACATTTAAAAGCGTGGATGTTTCTGGTATGTGGTTAGGATTGCAATTAGAGTGTTCCTTGATTCATGCGTATAAGTATTAGCATACTAGCAAATGGGATAATGCTCAGATGTAATTCAGATTTGTGTTTGCTTGTTTACTGAGAGCTTCTCTATGGTTTTAAAAACAGGTGAGACTGAGCACAGTAATGAAAATTCCTAATGACACAGTAGATACTACTTTTAGTTCTAGCCTGAAATATTTCTTTAATGCCCACACTCAGGGTAATATAGTCTTTATGGTCACATGAGGAAACTGAGACATGAGCTTCAGTCATATAACACTGAAGGAATAGGAACATGGAATCACAGTCTAGCAAGGATTTTTAATAGATTTATCAAATTATGGTGCAGAACTGCAAGTCTGTTATATATCTTTAAAAAGGAGAAAACAGTGCACACAACTACAGATCTCCTTTTCCTCTCCCCACATTTGTGTCTGAATGTGTTCTCTTATCCAAACAACCACTTGATAGGCTGCATACTAAAAGAAATAGAGGTGCCCAGCAAAGGGCTTAACACATATGAGTTCAAGGACAGACTGTGCCAAATTGAGCCCGTGTCTTTCTTTGCAGATTTTCTTGGCAATCTGATTTACTTGGACTTCAGTGAATATGCTAGACTATTGTATGAGACATTAATAGATAAACAATAAAAAATAGAAACAACAAAAAAATTATGAAGGGCTGAAAATAGATGTGGCTAGTGTTGAAAGGTGAAGTCTCAGTCTGGGAGAAGAAAAGGAGCTACAGTGCAGTCCGGCAAGGCTTGCTTTGGGGAAGAGTTTGTCACAAAAAGTAGCATGCTTGTAAGACTTGTCTATGACATGTAGTTGGAAAGCAACACCAGAGGGAGAACAAAATAGCGTACAAGAACAACTGGTGATCACTGGCATTAGATGGACACAGGGAACAGTACTGGGAACAGGATGAAATTCCAGGTATACGCCCATGTGAAAAAGACTAGCATGAATTTCAGGTATAAATTGGGATGGTCTCACAGTGTGAAATGAGAGGCAGTGAGACGCTGTTAGGCAATCACAAAATGGCTAAGTGTTCTCAAATATTGCAATCTAACTGTGGACCTACAATGTGGATAGGCAATTATCTCCAAGAGAGGGTGTGTCGATACCACTTCATGAGGCACTGATGAGATGGGAAGGGACATCGTGAGGCAGCTGTGTCTGACAGGAGGTTTGAATGCCTGCAAGACCTGAATAGAAAGAATGAATAGATTTTAGCTAAGCTTGCATAGAGCCTTTGTAAGGCAGAAAGCCCAAGTCCTTTTCCAATGAACTGTTGTCTATCTAGGAAAACAAAGTTTCCTTGTAACTAATGTTTTACAGGGGAGAAATAGACAGTTTCCACTGTTCTCATTAATACATGCAGGGTTTACTGAAGATAGTTATCTGTTTGTGGTGAAATATTGGTGGGTCTCAAGACGATTACAGGAAAAGGCAGAGGTAGGAAGCTAGAGTCTCTCTTCTGCTTCTCAGTTGGTAGAAAAGCCAAACTGTCACTGATGGAAGTAAGACCAGAAGAAAAGCATCACTGGCTCCTTTCTGGTCTTTCTCAGTGGTCTTTGAAGAAACACTCGAACAGCTTATTGTAAAACAACAAAGTTCTAGTGCGTCCCTAATTATTCAGGGTAAGCTCTTCAGAAAGGTCAATATAACAAGAAATAAGTACGTTTGGTGTTGAGGCACCTTAAGTTCCTAACTCAGATGGATTTCTTTCCCACTACCACTTTAGCAGCAGACAGTTTGAATTGTTTCCACAAGCCCAGGAGTAAGAGACTATACTGCTTATTTAATTGCATTAACATAAAATGTTAACTTGACGCAGCCAGTTAGATAAGGACTAAGATCACTAGAAGGATTATGCTTAAACTCTGATTAAAAAACACGATGAGATTTTACAAGAGGTACCTGATTTAGAAGCCCAACTTGTTAAGTTTGGATTTAATCAGCAATTGAAGTAAGAAGGCTTCTTTCTCAATCTCTTGAGTAATAAGCCCACAGAGATAACCCTTGTCAACACAGTTTTTCAAAATTCAGCATCCACCAGCTCGTGTACTAACATCTGCTGTTAGGTAATTGCTAAATCTCTGTAGATTTTCCATACAGTCATCATCATGAAGAAGCTGACCTGGTCTTTCAGGATCTCCCTATGTAATCTGCCTACAGGAATAAAGTTTTCATGGTTTATCTGCTAATTTTCTGATGCTCACAGACATCAAGGATACTCTGTCTCTGCTAATTTTACTGCTAACAGCAGAAATTAGATAAATTCTTCTCCAGGAGGCCTGCACAGTCTGGTTCTCAATGGGAATTGTATAGCAGGGAACAGAACTAATACTGGCAAAGACATTTAGAGGAAAGTAAGCTTGACAGAAGAAACTAAAGCTTTCAGTATCCTTTGGATGCTTGACAAGCAGAAGTAGGTGAGGATACGTGCTTTTGATTTGTCTCCTGGTTAGTAGCTGCAGGGTTGTCACCTCAGGATTCTGGGTTTCCTTGAGGCCATGATAAAACCAGTGGGCTTACTCTCAAATATCAAAAGGGGTTTTCTCACAACAGTACCTCAGACACAAAGCCCACCTTTCCAGCATGAAGACATACTCTGTCCTGGCTAAGGTGTTATTCTGGTTTGCAAGGCAATGTCTTCCATCTGGGAAAAAATACAGATGTTGACATACACTCTCCTTTACTTTCATCCAGACTTCTGGGTTAAGAATCCAACTTTTTTGGTAGTCTTGCCATCCTTGTTCTCTCCACTTACTCTCTCCACTCGATCTCTCAGTGATCAGAGACTCCGTTACCATACCCCCATACACTCATGGGGAACTGTTTTCTACTGCCTAGTTGTTACATACACTCAGTTTTATCACAAGGTCTTAATGTCCTTGAGTTTGGTTACCACTGGTAACTCTGAGAAGGAAAAAGCTAAAGCAAGGATGTTGCTATACTTCCTGTTGCTGCTTCAGTGGCTGGAGAAGACTCCAGCTTCATTCCTGCGTAATGTAGTAGGGGAAGATCCTTGGTTAAACAAAAGGGGAATACTTTCTCTTGCTCATCAATGGCAATGCCGACGATCATGTCTCATCTGAGATCTGTAGGGATGTAATAAATTCTGAACAGCACATCTGGGATAGCCTCTTTAGGTGTCACAGTACATCTGACTCTACATTTGTTCACAGGTGGAAGCAGGAAATGCAGCCATTGCTGGTGCACACAGGATCAATTACTTTGTGGATAACACAATGATATATAGTGCCAGACTGTCCATACCAGGTCTCCAGAAACAGAACATCCCACTTTCCTTGCCCAGGACAACCAGAGGGAGAGCAGGTGAAGGTTTTGAATACAGTCTTGTCCATCTGGGTCTACTCATAATCTGCTATTACAGCTCCTGTATTCAGTCTTGCTTTTAGGAACTAGGAGAGAATGGGAAAACAGAAACTGGAAAAGCATCTCTGTGCTTCCAACAATGGCAATGAAAAAGCAATGAATCCAGGTCCTACAAAGAACATATCAAGAGGCTTGGAGAAAGATGCCTGTTACTATCTGATGCATCAACACCATGTAACACACCATAAGCTTTTTTGTGGTTACCATATTTTGTACACAAAATTACACAAAGACATTTTCTGTGTGCAGGGCTGGTGTTCCTGGCTGCAAGATGTCCTGCCCTGCAGCCAGTCAGCTCTGCTAGCTGGTGCAGACAGAGAATGGGTCACTGTTCCCACTGCCTCAGCATCCTCTCAATGAGTTTGCAGTACTGTTGAAGCCAGAAAAACAAAGCTTATGGACAAAAAGTGACTCATTTGTATTAGTTAAAAACAAATAAAAAGAAAGTATGGAACTAGTCACTACAAAGGAAATTATCTTTACTTAAGGAATTTCCAAAAGTACAATATTTTCTTAAATGTCTTATAATTTTAGCCTCCTTTAGTGCAGTCTCAGCTCCCCACACAAGATGGCAGCTCTTCTTTCCTTCTGCTCAGCTATTCCTCAGCAACACTGAAAAGCATTTCCCTTCCACCCTCACTCTGCAGGTGCTACTGCAACACAAGACTAACTAAACTAGGGGCAGCCCTGCGACTCTAGTCATTATTCACTCCTAAAACAGCATCTCACACAGTACAGCATCGGTTTTGAGAAGCAGCACCGTTTCACTGGATACTCCAGTTGTCTAATTCCAGCAAGTAACAGTAACTGATTTGTACTGCATGTCACAGTTCTTGTGGTTTGAAACTGCCACATAAAAGGAAAGAAGAAACACTCTTGTTTCAATTCAGATTACAGGATACCCACACGCAGATAAGGACATGTAACCGTATGCTTAAACTTTTGGACCATGTCTCCTACTACTCTGGATCTGCTGTCTTTTAGAGAAGTGTAAAGTTATTTGCACTTCTTATTTGTTTTAGCACAATAAATAAGCACACATATTTCAGAGAAGGCAACAGAGAATAGGTCTTTGCATAACTTAGGCTTGCTAGAAAACAAATACTGTTACCAAGTCTAACGTCTGTGTGACCCCAGCATTGCAGTGAGTGCCTCTGTAAAGTCAGAAACTCTGAAGTGGATCTAATAATTAACGGTTTGAAATTACCTGCCATAAACGATGCCAAATTGCCAGCACTATTATTTCATTTTGAAACAAATGATGAACCACTTTAAATAGTACAGCTTCAGCTCTGTTGGGGCTCTTGCGTCCTTGGGTAGGCTGTGGGATGCCTCACTCCACAGTGAGCCAGCCCCCAGCTGGTGTTAAGGGTGTGGATCTCTGCTCCATCATTGCCAGCACAGCTGTCCCTCTTTAAAAAGAACCTAGTAGAAATGCTGGAGCACCTAAGGGTCATACTTATGGTCCTCCCACGTGCTGAGGAGAGATAGCCTGTACTCTTATGCCATGTATGTCAAGTAAGGTGGGCTGAGCCCAATAAATATTTGTTCCAAAGATATCAACGTCCTCTAAAGGTTCAACAACCAATAACGCAGAGACTAAAAGGCAGCAGCAGCAGCAGGAAGACAACAGGGCTAGCCAACTGTCCCCACCCAAATTTCCCCCCAGCACCCTGAGGTCCGTGTGAGTGGGAAGCCAGCAGGTGTCAGCAGGAGCTTGGGAATGGGGCGGACACTCACAGCCCCCGGGCCTCCAGGAGAGGCAGAACCTGCTCACTGAGGGAAAAAACGACTTGCTTACTAATGAAAAAAAAAGACATAGGTGGGTGGTTATCTTAAAATAATTAAGGAGTGTTTTCCTCTGGCTGACTTCAGAAAGCAGTGGAGCAAAGGCTGCCAGAGCTGGAGGCCGGGCACTGCCTCACCCCACAGCCTCGCTTCCCCGCGCTGGCACAGGAGCTTGCCCAGGCAGCCCTGGCTTTGCGCTGTGCAACTTACCGGGAGGCTGTAGGGTTCTGATGGACCAACTGAGTGCTGTGGGTTTGGGGACTGCCGGCAAGCACGCTTTTAACCCAAGGCCAGATCCAGTCACACTGTAAGTGATGAGGGTGCTGGGAGGGGAACAGGCAGCAGCTGCTGCTGAAGGGAGAGGGATGCACATGCTGCTCTACTGAGCACTGAGACTGCTGTAACCCTCCTTTTTACCTCCTCAGTCAATCCATGCCTATGTACCTCAAGGCAAATGTGAGCCAATTAGTTGAAAGTGACTTACTTCTCAATTAAGGTGCAAATTAGTTTATTCTTCATCTCTTGAAGAGTGCCTGACAGCTGAAAAGCACACCAAGGTAGTTACCATAGAGAAGCTAACATGGTAACTTGTCCTTTGATAGCTTGTTTGTATATCAAAGTCTTTATTTAAATATCTGTCTTCCAAAAGAAAACCCTGACAAGTCTGGCTAGAAAGACTAAACAGTTCCTGCACGTCTAGATTAACTCTCTGTCAACAGTCCTCTGCATGGGTCCTGCACCATAACCCTCGCTTCTGTGAATGCCAAAAGTAAAGAACATTTCAGAACAAAATCAACAATAAGGTTATTTCAAAATTAATTCTCATAACAGGAGCAGAAAGAGCCTTTTATAACAGATTTCTCATTTGGAGTATTTGGCTACCAATTACTAGAAATGCACAAATAGATATGGTCTGTAATTGAGAAGAAACAGAAAGGACACAGCCTCTCCTATTTTCAAGAAAAGACATACAGTCCAGCCATCCTAAACATGATGCTTTACATAGGTAAACTTTCAAGAGTAGAAACAGCTAACAACAAGTAACAAAAGGGATCCCTTTTGTTCCAAACCAGAGAAAGGTCCCATGGGGGCCTGAACACCACGAAGCAGTGATGCTGCATACCAGCAACTACAGCATATCAGCAGGGCATCAGACAGATGAAAATCCATCACATTATTTCCCAAAATGCTTATTCCAAATTGAGTCAAGCCTTTTTGTCCTTAATGAGTTTTTATTTGCTTTCCCTTTTTTTTTTTCCTCCTCTTTCTTCTATACAGGAGTATAGCAAGGTAGCAACATAAGCACTTTAAACAAAAACATGAAATTTGCTATTAACTTAGATCTCAACCACTAAAAATATGTTACTTTAACCACGTAAGTGAGAAAAAGGTGAGGAAAACAAAAGTACAACAAAACTATTTCAGTAACAAAAATCTTAGGTTGTGAACATAAATAAAAGTGTTGTTTTTCTTGAAATATTTTGACTTGACATTTTCAGATAAATTTTCTATGTTAGAAGAGGATAGATATATTAATATCTTCCAGCAGCTCTTCACGAAGACTAAGTAGGGGTAGAGTGCAAGTGATGTCACATCTCTTCTCTTTAGGCTTTCCAGGATGTTGGTGACCCAGTCAGGCTCCGTGTGTATCCTGTAACCAAGGCACAGTGAAAACTGTCCACAACTTCCATAATTGCACTGGGAAAGGAAACATGTTTCCTTATATCAGCTGCCTTGCACCAACCCATAAGTTATTGACAGCCTACGCCTGTATATTTTTTACCCTCATTCTCAGTTTTACAATAACATTTTCCATTACCAAATAGTAAAAATCCAATACCTATACAATTTAGTAACTCCACTAGTAGGATCAAGTTCTGAGTGCATAATGATTTTCATTGACAGATGGTGTCCTGATGAAAAAAAAAAAATCCTTGTGAAGTTAACATAAAGAAGGTTCTTGGAGAAAGCAGTGCAGACTGTTTTCATTTAAAGTTCTGTCTCAGGGTGTGTTAGGATCCTTCTCCTGAGATAGCTGTATGTGGTGTAAGGTAACACTGATTTTAAATTTTTTTTTTTTTTCAATGCTAGATTTGAAGGCTCTATAGATAGCAACATTACAAACTGGAAACAACCTGCTACTTCTGGACAAGGTTGTGCCATCAGTATGGCAAAGTACAGGCGCTCAGCCACGAACTGAAAATACCTGCTGACCTCAGGGCGAGTTGCTCATTCGAGAAGAGAGTCTCAGGAACAACCCTGCGACATCACACGGACTGCAGCTGACCTCTGTGGTAGCTCAGCGTGCCCACCCCTCCATTTCCCTACCACATTTGAGTCTTTCTGGACTCTAAGAGGTTGTGGCCTGTCACCACGCTAAGCAGAGAGAAGCTGTGTGCTCACAAGGGCATCAAAGGATGAAGGAGAGGACTCAGGGCTGTCCACACAACGCATCTCCCCATGCACACCTGCAGTTCAGCACCAGCGCAGCCTGATGCCTTTCTGTATTTCCACACTCCCTTCCAACGAGCAGTAGAAGGGAAGAAACCACCTAAAGGTACAGCTGCAGCTTCCCCTGGGAAATGTGCTAGCCCAAATATGGGCCCAGACTCCAGGAGAAAAAATTGCCCCTTCAAGCCTCTACTGCCAGGGTGTTTCTTCCCTGGAAAATTTCACCTTGCTACACCAGAGTGGCAGATCTACATACAGAGGAGACAGCCGTAAGAATTAATTTAACATGTCTAAAACATTTTGTGCTCTCTTGCTTGGACACAGCTGGGTCAGGTTTGCTGGGACTTTCTAAATAAGGCATCCAAAGGAAACGTCATGCTGAACAGCAGGAGTTACAATACAGTGGGTTGCCACTGGAAGTGTTGAGTAATCTTACAAAAAAGAGCTACCAACATTACCTTAAAAAACTACGTGATCATCTTTGGTCCAAGTTTATAGAAATACTTCAAAAATAATTGCTCCTTCATTTGCTTGACAAGCCAGGTTCAAAATTCTGTTTCCCTGGCAACAGCTGAGGACATTAAAATGTGCAATGTGTCTAGGCAAGAAAATAAATGGGAACGGAAAATTACTGCTGAAAGTTAGTTAAAAAGATTTGCAGAGAGAAGGAAAAACAAGGATGGGCAAGCAGTCACACATCAATAACCTCAAAGATCAAATATTTCATCATTGTAGGTTATGCAGGAAATAAAAGGCTAAAGCTGGTAGTTGCTATTCTTGCTTTTATCATCCAGTTGATTTGTTTGCTGCAGTTAGTGACAAGTCTAAAAACTGTTTTGGCTGATTCTAAGACACAAAAGAGACTGAACACTGTACACGTTCCTCTTTGAACACTGCTGGCCGAGGCAGCATTGCACAAGCTGTGCTAGGTACCCATCTTCAGAAGTGCCCACTGGTGCCTTTTGTTAAAAGAAGACACTTAAATCTATGCGCAGGGATGAAATAGCCAGGGCAGCCTTTCATGGGATGCCGAAGCCAATGATCAGAGAACACAGTAAGGGTCTTTAACATCGCACCCTGTGCCTCAGCATGGCCTCCTGCACACCCACCTCGCACTGCACAGAGCCCCCTCTGCGATGGAGGGAGGGAAGGCCAGTCATGCCCCCTGCTCCGTCCAGCCAGCACCAGCTGCAGCACCCAACCACCAGCTCTCTTTGTGATTGCAGAGCACCTCACAGGCGATATCCCAACCAAGCTACTGCCAAGCCCCCCACAGCTGGATGAAAAACTTGGCAGCACAATTTGCACAGAGTGGCGCTGTTTGCAGTGTGCCATTTTTCAGTTTTTCATTCCTATTAAATATAGCCCCGAATTTATTAATCTTCTCTTTTACTTGAGTTCTTGTCAGTTTGCTAGCTGAAATATCTCTGGGAAGTCACAAAACACTGATTAAGAGCTTTCAGAAATTATTCTGTACTTTCCAAGAGTGAAAAATCTCAGAAGAAAATGAGCAGAACCCTGTTCTACCTGCTGTTCAAACGATTGGAGCAAGTTCTTTCTGCACAGAATCGCATTTTTTATATTGAATAAACCACTAGAACTTCCCCTCTCATCGGAACTGTAACAAGAGGAGAATACTAGTGTAGAGCAGTGGTACAACACCTACACATCCTCCACATACCACTAATAATTACCTGGAAAGACAATGCTGGGACAATGTGACTTGTTTAAGAATCAGCTGTGGCATCTGAGATGATTCACGCCCATCTGCCTCAGTGCTCAGCTCTGCTAGCAAAATAAAACAAAAAAAAAATATATCTGAAATTGTAACAAAGTACAAGGTATTTACTGAGATATTTATTGTGTTTTGAGCCTGTTTGTCTGTAGATTGATTTAGGAGCTCCTCTCCATCTTTCAAAAACTAAACTTCTTTTCTAGCCTCATATCACACTAAGAGTGATTTTAGAGTGATCTGGTGTGTTTACTGCCGCCTTCCCTAGGGAACTGTGGACATTCTTAATGTAAACTAGACTACACCATCCCCCTCACCTCAGGAGTCTCTCCCTGTCCATAGGGCATGCTCCAGTAGCCAGGTTGAGCGCTGATGACATCAGTTGTCAGATTTCTGGTGAACTATCTCCTCTGCAACCACTAGCCACTGCCAGTTGATAAAATGCAGGAAAGCAGAATGAAAATTGCCACAGCAAGGAATAAGTGTCTCTATATATTTTCATGTTAATAGTCCAGTGTTATAGATGGCTGTGACACTTAATTCTCAAGCTCTTTTTGATTACATCTAGTGAGAGCCAGTAGGAAGAATTGAGTGCTGCACAAGGTGCAAGATCCTCATTGATGATAGTTTGAAGCTTCTTTCAAGACAAGTTCCTGTTTCTGCACATGCCCTTCCCTCCATGAAAATTAGAGGAAGGACATCAAATCTGATCCCTGAAAAGAAAGATCAGAGCCCCAGTTATGGGGAAAAAATTAAGATAATGGAAAAAAGACTTAAAAAGAAATAAAAAGAGCAGTTCTAAGGATCACTCTGTGGCTGAGAAGCCATTCAGGTGATACCAGTTAGGATTTGACCTTGCTGTTGATGTGAAATTCCCTCAGTCTTCAATTCTGCAGCTTTAATATGATCTCAGGATGTTAGGACTAGAAAGGCTGCAGCTGGTGCTCTCCATGCTGAGTTATGTGCCACTGACAGAGAAGCAACAGCCACTTATTCCAGCCACCAGCTTCGGTCGCTGATAGCGGGAGAGCAGCAACAACTACCATTAAGGCAGCACGGCTGCACCCACCTCTGCCCAGGGTCCACTTTCACAATCACTACACAGTCTAAAGTCATCCTCTGCCTCCAGCAAAACAACCATTGATGCCTTTTCTAGGAAGGAGATGGAGCAGCTTTCCATTTTTGTTTTTAACAGCCCTGGGTGATTGCTCATTGGTCAAGTTCTGCCCTTAGTTGCAAAATTATATTGACTGAAACTGTTCCACCAAACTGATCATGCTTCCTTGACCTGTCCTTTTTAAACTTTAAAGGCTGCTCTGAGTTGCTTAGAGAATCTGTTTAGGTAAGCAGGCGCTGTATGTGGAACAGCAACACATGAACAGATATTTGCAGAGAAAGGTGACAAGGCTTATCCTATGCTTTTGTGGAAATTTATTTCACAGACACAACAGACCCAGGAAAGTCCTCTGCCTCCCACACATCATTATTACAATAGAAGGTTTCCTTGTACCAGGGAAACGATTTTTTCAGTGATTAACTTCATCCTAGAGCTTTATGCAATCATTTAAAAAAATTTTTACTGTTTCCAAGCTAAGAACAAGGTCTTCAGTCTGACTTCTTTTCTATGGAAAGCCACTGTGGAGAAACAGGAGAGATTTCAGGTGCTCATAAAAACATTTGATGTTGGTAAGCTGTGCAGCAGTGCTTTCTGTTGGCTAAAGCTTCCTAAATATGCTTTGCTCTATGTCCATTAATATCATCTGGCTCCTCAATAAGTGGATAGGCTTAACTGAGGACAATTTTGTGTCCACCAAGTTGGAAGATAAGTAGTAGAAAACTTGTTTTATTAAGGCTGAGAAAGGAGACTTGTGTTGTTTAAGAAGACTTCACATGTTGCCTTCCCCAGTAAATGGTGATTGATAAACAGCTATGGGAAGAGAGAGGGAATGATAATGTGACAGCTGATATCAGCCATGGCTTTCACAGCCTTCAGCAGCTGACATCCAGCCACAGACTTCATCTATTCCCCTCACAGCTTCATACAAGTTTTGATAGAGTTGTGGAGAAAAAAAGAGATTTACAGAATATGGCTGTAGGAAGAAGACAAGGTCTAGTGGCAGGCATTCCTTTCTTAACCTTTTGGGGACCCCCAAGAAGAATCTATCAGATTTTAGTACACTTCTCAAGGCCTTACTGTTTTTCTGTGGTCTGCAGAGAGGTCTAAGAACTGAGGATCAGTTCCTGCTCAGCATCTATTACCAACAGGGGACCATCCATCACTGACTCTAAAATTATTTCCATTCCTTGTCATGACCTGAATCTGTGTTGTGACTGATCTGAAGTGTTACCTTCAATTAGAGAAACTTGTAACGATCTTAGCATTTTCTTTGTGATTGTTGGGGAATGAGAGGTTTGATACCCCATAGCAATGCTAGGTGGCATTTCTTCAGTGTTGACCCCACTATGATGTATTACCATTAGGAATAGGAAAGTTCTCCCTGAATGATGTGGTGCTTATTTTAATCACATGTGGCAGCAGTTCTCCATGATTCTCACATTAGTTAAAAGATCATGGCACAGAGTCACAATGTTTGGGTCAAGGTGCCATTGAGATAGTCTTTCATCAAATCACATCACAACACATACTGTGTTTCTTTTTTTGAAATGTTTTGTGCATTTGGAAGACTTTAGGACCAGTTGCTTTTGGAGTAAAATGCAATTAAGAAATGTGTTGATGCTTAATGTTTGCAACCTAGTTTAAAGTATTTGACTGGAAATCTTAAGCCCAAGGCTCTATTTAAACAAAACAAAAGTAAAATCCCCACATCTTTGATGTTGATTCTTTTTTTAATTTTTTTAGGCTATCATTGGCTTTGCTCAGAGGACTGCTGCAGAACAGCCCAGAGAAACACTATATCAAATGGAAATGCCAATGAACAACAAAGAGGGAGCCAGCAAGGAGCAATAAAACAATTAAAAATTAACATAAAGCATGACCATAGCACTTTGTAAAATCTAAATTAACTATTAGAGCACTAATACACACGGCATTATTAAGTTTAAATTACCCTAACACTTACTCAGGTCTGGTGTAAACTCAACCTCCTGTCCAGCCAATGAGACAGGAAAAAGACAGAAGAAATCTTAGTTCACAGAATTACTGAGCAGCCTAATTTCACTGTAACAAACATTTGAGTTCACAGAGCAATATTAGCCCAAGTCAAGATGAAAAAGGCCAGAGATGCCTGTGGAAATGAAGTTCCACTACATGTCATTATACAAGTATATTAATAGGTTATTTCCAGAATTGCCGGGAGACTACAGAACTGCTGAAGTCTCAAAGGGCCTGACAACTTCTGACTAAAGGTACTGCAATTCTCATTACTTTTATTTTGGAAAGACAAAGTTTCTTCAGTGTGGCAACGACAGTCAAGAGGAGGGCGGCGAGTCTGACAAGGACTGCAGTAACTTAGTTCAGCAGCTGGCAGCGCTCACATAGTACACATGTGAGACATTGGGAGATACAGGGAGAAAATAAGTGATTTCCCTTTTCAGATGCAGTAAAAACCAAAGTCTTCTACGTTCCTTTCAAAATGAAAAATCAATAGAGGGAGTAGAAGTATTTAATTAATTCTAAAAAAAAGAGGAGTTGATTTTTGTTTCATTGCAGAAGTAAGGTTTAGAGTGTGAGGTTATATTTAATATTATATATAGTAAATTCCGAAACACTGAAAAATGAAATGTAATATTTTTCATTTTCAAGCTCTGAAAGGAAAATGTTTCAAATTTTTACAAATTGTTTTCAGTTTTTCCTTAGAAAATCGTTGGGCTTCAGAGGTGTAGGTGAAGGCTAAGGTCTCTCTCGTGTAGCAGTAAAAGATGCAGTTTTGAAAATTCCTCGTGTTCTGATAGAATTTTGTTGAAACTGAACTATTTTCAAGAAACACTTAGTTTTTATATAACTTCATATTCCAATAAAGTGCTCCATAGAAAATTTTCTAGTAAACTTCAAAAAATGTCTTATGGCATGCAAAAAGCTGCTTTTGTCAAAGCACAGTATTAGGAGCACTACTAAAGTAAAAAAGCCTATGCTTCTGCAGCTCTGCTCACCCTCTGCCCCAGGCATCTGTCTCAACCCAAGAACTTTGTCCAGCTTCCACAGAAATCTCTCCTCATTCAGTGCACAGGGCAGAAAGTGTTTTGTAACAAGCCATGATACTTTATTTTTGTTAACTGATGTTTGTTATACACTATCCTGAGAATATCATCAATAAAAAAATATTCATGGCAGCTATCTATACTGGTACTGGTCAGCTCTTATAAAACATTCAGCAGCAGGAGGTACATCATTCCCATTTTTCAGATAAGAGCTATTGATTGTAAGATCTTTTTCTAATGTGCAATGTTAAATACGGTATTTTACATAGTTCAAGCAAAGCTCATTGACAACTAAGTGGAAAGAGTTATGAAACAGTTTGCTACAACTTTGGTAATACTTTTGGATGGACTCTGCAGTCCATCCACATTTAAAAAGGAGAAGCTCCATTAGTCACTCGTTCCCCTTACAAATATGTTTACAAAAACCATGAAGTGGTTTCATGTGCAGAGGAACATATGTCTTCTGACGGTGTCATGCAGCAAGATGACGACTCACAGAAGATGGTTTCAGGTTTCCGAACAGATTGGTGCCGGGGTGGTATCGCTGCTAAGTGAACGTGCCAGTCAGGATCAGAGCTGAGTCTTTCATGTTATAGTAAACCCAGATCGGACCCTGGCAGTATGACCTCATTAACCTTATGACTCTTGATCTCTCAATTATATCCAACTCTCCACTCACAGAAGAATTTGGGACAAGTCTGACTCCAACAGGAATTTATTTATTTCCATAAATGATCTATTTACGTTGGCTTGGAGGTCAGTATCTTTTTTTAAAGACAGTCGCACTGAGTAGGAATTATCTATTCTTTTGAGATGCTGTAGTGGTCTACTACTACAGATATAGGACAGATAGTGTTGTAGAAAGAAATTTAACCTGTGAATTCACTTGCCATCTGGAATTTCAGCATGAAAATTGAAAATTATGAGAAGTGTTGAAAGTGACATTTGAGACTTACTGCAGCCATGTGATTATATGAACTAGTGCTGATTAGACTAGGAAAATCTCCTGGTTCAGAAGGCAGGTGAAGTTTAGAGAAGAGCTAAGCTGTACTGGGAACATATTGAACATGAGAATGAATAAGTAACACCAGTGTGGAAAGAGAGGGAGGTCATAGCCCTCACTTACACAGAAATTACCACACCATTCATTAATGGGAGAATATTTCTGACTGGTTTTGTCCAGTAAGAGGGCTGTGGATCAATGTTGGTACCTTAATTCTGTCATTATTTCTTCCGCAACCCCTGGTATCGTGGTTAAAGTAAAAACAGGCACAAGGACCCTTGCTGCTTGTTCTGTCCTAGAGTCACAGAGGATGCAAACCTTTCAAAGCAAAATCAGGGGTAAGTTTGGCAAAGAAGTGTGCTGGCTATTGCTTCAAAGCTTCATGTGCTTCTTACAAATTCTGTCCAAATGAAGCCACTGCACATTTTCATTACAGAGGTACCAGAGCAACCTTGGATCTAGAGCTTCATTTTGATGAAAGATTAAAGTCCTCCTGAGGCATGTATTTATATGTACTATGGCAAATGCTTAGTATTATTCATGACAGTAAAGACAGACAAATTAAGTTTTTGTTAGAAAGGAGTGGGCAGGACCTAACTCATGTAACCTCCAAAGATATCTCCAAAAGTAACTCATGATATATTGATGTTCCTCTTATTTTCAGTGTCACTAAGGTGCTTTCAAACTGTTGCTATTCTCAAACACATTAAAGTTAGCAGTTTCCAAATGATCTGGAAGAGCACTTTCCTATAATTGATACAGTAAGATGTATCGTGTCCTCCACAGGGAGGACTCAAGAAACTCAAGAAACTCCAGCACTCAAGAAAACATTGATCATATATTCAGATTTATGTGGGTGATTATGCAATACTTACCTTCGTGTTAGCATATGATATGTGCATTCATTACTGCCATCATTTAGTTCTACACCTCTAGCCTGAGCTGCCACGAACCTTTCAGGGTGGTGAATTCCATTCTCTGCCCTGCATCCTATGGTTTGCCCACATTTGTCCATATCCTCCAGTCCTAATAACATGGGTTTGTCTGCAGTTTAATTAAAACACAAGTTTTTTCATCTTCTGATGGGCCACAACCCTTCGTTATATCAGATAATGACCACTTACCTTGCCAGTACACTCACTGATGTTGTTGGGAGTTGTCATGTAACAAGCCTTAGTCAGTAGCAACAGATATCAGAATCGACCCTTTCAGATTTCCCTAGATTTGAACTACCTTCTATACTAAAACATTAAATATGCACAGTGTTGTTTGTATGTAGAAAAAATGTTATATTTTTTAAATAAGAGAGCTATAGCACTTTGACCTGTGTCTAATACTAAGATTTCCTAAAAGTACTGTTTCACAGTGGGACTTTAGTCTCTGGTCTATTTTTAATAAAGGTCAAGGAAGCATCCCAAACCAGAATCAATAGCACAAACATGGAAGGTGCTATGGCTCAGTACAATTATTTACTGAAGATTAGCTAAAATGAGACAAAACTATTCTCAGTCATAGAAATAAAATCTTCCTTTAGAAGTTCTTCTGTATTGTTAGCCTACTTTATATACTATTAAATATTATTCCTAGTAACCAGCTCAGAATGAAAAATTGTCACTAATAACCAACAGAAGAAGGTCGTCCTCCCTTTTACCTCCTCAGTTGGTCAGTTGTCGTGGACCCCTGCTCTGGGTACCTGACTCTTCACATAAGAACTCTTGAAAGACCTTCAGTGCTTGGTACCATGAACTCTGCTCCTGGTGCTGAGCGCAGGCACTCACCAGCATCAGTACTCAGCCTTGCTGGCCTCTACATGGATCCAGTCCCACCTGCACAACACAGCACAAGCAGGGCTCATGAGCAGCAGCAGCGGGGAGGAGCTGCGCAAGGAGCCAGAAGACCATACACTTCATGGGAGCTCAGCACGGGGGGACCCGATAACAGAGGTGGAGGGATAGGAGCTGCACTAAGCGTTCATCACAGCACGAGGCCTCTCTCACCTATCTCCATTGTGCCTTTGAAGACTTATAACTGGCACCTCCAAAACAATGACAATGAGAAATATTCTTCCTATGTCCAACTATTTTTATTGTACTTTTAATGTACACACAGCAGACATACTTCCTGCTAAGCATTTTTCTAAGCTGGTTGCCAAATGTGTGGAATATTGTAGCCCCGGGGCTTGACTAAACCTTGTCCTTTTTATTATTCAACTGACAAAATAGGAGCGCCCTTAAAAGAGAGCTTGAGAGTAGGTATCCTGGCTCAGTGCGATGCCTGGTGCCAACCTTTGCCTGTGGATTCCACCCACTGAAATGCTTCTCATGTGATTCCCAGTGGGTTTCAAAGTGTATGACAAGAAGTCTTTTATCTTTATTATCTCTTTTCTACCATTCAAAATCTTCAAATCGCTTTCTCTTTCTTTCCTGAATAAAGCTGGAACTTTATAAATCACTATGCGAAGAAAAATACCAAGAAAGGAGTAAAGACCAATATTGATATAGTGCAACAATTTCAGCAAAAAAAACTTATTGGCAATCATTTGGCTAAGAAAAGAGCAAAATAGATTACTTATGTCTGACTTAAGTTTCTGATACTGTTATTATATTGGAAAACCTGTTAAGTCCTTAGGGACAGATCCATTGGCCTCTGCCACAAACCTTAACCGGTCTCACATAAAAAAATAAGGCAAATGTAGTAGCCCCAAAGTTACCACACCCAGTCAAGTGATATTACACTCTTCAAACATAAACATGTGTTTCTCCTTTCTCTTTATTTTAAGAAAAGAGCTAGAAAACCTGAGACAGCATTCTGGGGCTGTTACATAATACTGAATTTGTTATTATTCAGTCAAATCCCACTCCTAACCATCTCCTGAGACATGCAACACTGGATTAAGTCAGCAGTGACTAGTGATGTAGGGAATGAACTAGAAAGGTCCAGTCCAGTGAGAGCTAGAAACTGTTTACATGCCTGAGAAGCAAAACATCTCAAGCCAACCAGCCACGCATTTTCAAAACTCAAAATAAATTCTTGAAAATTCGACACCTCCTCAAATTTTCTGTGCTCAAATGCCTGACGCCGCTTGTGAGGGAAATTGACTTGGTTCAGTCAAGAAAAGGGAGTGGGGAGTCAATTTTTCCCTCAAAATATCTGTTAATACACTGATCTATATTTTAAATCACTACATCATTCACTGGATTAATAAGCATACCTGTCCGTGTGCTTAAGTAGTGCATGAGGAAACCACACCATTGACACACCATGCTGAGGAGAAAATTGAGTTGGTATGCCTGTGACCTCTTCCCAGAACAGTTCGTTCCAGATTAGGTGCTGCTACCAGCAAGTAGGCATCCTTGTATTCAAAAGAGGAAAGTATAGCTTGCTCCCATACTGCAAATCAAATGATAGGCGGTTTTAAATAACGCCCATGGGGTATAGATCTCAAGATCCCACTCCTCTGCTCTCATGTCCTTCTTGCAAAGAATTTTACATCTTAATCATGGCCCATTAATTACTCTTACCTAATGTAAGAAATAAGGCAGATGTCTGAAGAGTAGTTTAAAAATGAGGTAGCAGTGTAACTTAATCTAACAAGTTTTTGAAGTTTTTGACCAAAACTAACCCCAAAAGAGCCTTGGGAATCTCAGCTCTAACTTCAGCGGTGATTGAACCCCAGTTGTGAGCCATGGAAATAGCCATACAACCGTGTAAATACCACCTGGTCTCCTGGCAATTCCCATCACTCACTTCTTGACACCTAATGTCAACCGGGCTCACTCAAGTAACTTCATAGAGCAGCGCGCCTCTCATAGACTGGCCACAGGACTTTCACTTGGTTAAAGGCAAGCGAAGTTAGGGGTCCACCTCTACTAACAATAACACAGCTGCATGCTGTTAAAGCAGTTGGTGGTTAAGTGAGAACTAATAAATAACGGTATGTCCTGCCTGTTGCAGTGGAATGCGATAGCGGGGGGAGCAGGCAGAGCTGACAGCACTCAGGGGACTTCGTTTGCATTACCCAAAGGTCAAGAATCACAGCCACAGTTTACAGCTTCAGTATACCGGTATCACTTTTAAAACGAGCTCCAGCTCCCCTGTACTACAAGAAACATCATGATGAACTAGTCAAGAGGACTTCTGCTTTCTAACATGGATAACTCCAAATCTGGGCCATAATGTCACTTGTTTCAAACAATCCTTTGTGTCAGGACCTTTAAGGATATGGAATAATAATAGAGCTGAGTGTGATTTTGACTGAGGCATTGAAAATATGCTAATTGCTTTAGCTAACTGATAGATTTTAAAAAATGCAATATTTGCCTAATTCAAGGTATTTCCCCTAGTGAATATTAAAAAACTTCACAATAAAGTGCTGAAAATATATTGAGATAGGCCTGTTTCCTCAGTTCTGAGCCTGGTCCTGAATTACAACACTTTAAAGCAAATAATGAAATACTGGATTTATTTTATATACAGGCTCTGTTTTTCTGTGTTTTTTTCTTTCTATGTGTAGGTTTTCCTATGTTTGAACATGTTTCCTAAAACTTTCAGTATATTTTCTGCTTCATCCTCAAATTATGATTTCAGAAACTAAGAATTTTTTTTCAAGTTGTAAGACTCACAATATAATGACAACAATTAGCAACTCCATTAGAAGTAAAATGTAAATTTTCAACAATCCTTCAAAAACCTGGGGTAGGTTGACTGTATGCATCAAAGGCACAATTATGTATGTTTTATTCTTTGTGTCATCAGATTTTAAACAGAACTGGTAGACTGTAAAGATGCTACAGGAGAACAAAGTGATGCATACCCAGCAATACCTGGAAGTAAATGCACTTTAAACAGGTTGATGATAAAGCAAGCACTTACAAATTTATTCATTTGGTTTGGCTCGATACTGCTCTAATAAATGAGAAGACACTGTCTCCGAAAGGAAAGATTTTTGGAAAATTGTGAAAATTCTTGTTTCCTCTCACATTTACCACCTTGAAATCTGAGAAACACCAATAAACAGAAACATGCAGTTAATTTTAACAGAAAAAGATAAAAGCCATAATGCATGGGAACACTGCCTTATTAATACCTGGAAGACTGTGATTTGATAATACCTCTTATCTCTGGTTTTGTAACATCTTTTGTCTATGTAGAACTGTGCTTTTTTTTTTTTTTTTTTTACTTATTATTTCTTTTGTAGGTGTTTAAAATACATTTATCATCTATCACATTACATCTAGGTGTCTGATTTCAGGTTCTCCTATTCTGGTATGGCTCCTGTCCATCTCGTATTGCAAAGTTATGTGAAGACTTTAAATTCCTTGTATCCAATGTTCTGCTCAGAGACAAGTTTCAATAGCAGCCAATAATGTCATATTCTCCAAGCCACAAACCTTTAGAGGAGTAAGATATTCAAGACAGCAAAGAGTTTTGTTGCTTCAGTAGCAGGGTTTGTATGGGAACTTGAAGATACATGGATGCATCTCTGCATCCTGACTTGGGTTTCTCTCAGCTCTAACAGTCAGGTCTCTCTACCAGACTGTGGTGAAAAATCATGCTGAATTCTTATCTTGAGCCACCTTAGATTCTACAGGGCTGTTGTCTATTATTTGGCTGACTTGCATTCAAGTCCGTCTCACCTAGAGTGAAAGGAGCTTTGGGGCAATGCTCTACAATTGATTAGCTATAGCTGCTGCTACTGGATAGTGGGTCTTCCCTCTCCCTCCATTACCCCTCCACAACTAAGTGTCTTTCAACCCTGGTTCTGACCAGGGTTTTCTTGGCAACTTGTTGGGCCTTTTTTCTCCACAAAGGAAAGTTGTCATCACACGTCACGGATAAGCCCTCATGTCTCATACAGTTGATCCTGAAATGACATGTAATCAAATGCAGATTTTCAAGACTCCCTGTTAATTTCACAGGGATAATTTTCTCAGTAAAACAGAATTTCAGAAAAAAACCAAATCACTATGGCTATACATAGGATGTAAATGCAAGAAAATGCACCAATGAATGTGTAGACTGCTATCCATTAATGGCTAGAGAGGACCCAGTCCAAAGGCTCAGGGGCAGTTCAGTCCTTAGAACTCAGACACCTGGACTGTACACGAAACTGCTTGCTGAATGAGACACAGTTCCTCATTACTGTTGTCAGAAGTGGTATGTTTGATGTGAATTCTAAAAATAAGGAAATCCACAACTCTTTACCCAGGTTTTCTGTGATCACTGGCAACATACGATGTTCTGACACAATGTACTTTTAACAGTGTCACGATGAAAAGAAAATTCAACCTTGAGGTTCCTGTTGGTAACGGCAGCTGGTTATACTTTACAATAAAACACAGCTTGTTCTCATTATTCAGCACTAACTCTGAGGAGGAAGACAGCATCTTTCATACACTTACAATTGGTTTAAAATTAAATTCTTTGTTTTAAGGCATCAAAAACATTGAACAACTTATATCAATGTCTGGTAAGGTAAAGTAATGGATGAAGGATACAGTCCTACATTTAAAATTAAGTATCCTCAAAAAAAAAATAATTTAATGACAAACTGGTCTCCCAAAGACTGTTAATATTGCACAGCATGAGAGAGAAAATAAAGGGATTTTTAAATAGTATATAACTATACAGACAATAATGCATCCAGGGGAAAAAATAAACAAACCCAGACAACAAAAATGTCCCAACTTTTAACATTGACATTGGCAACCTCTCAGCTGGTCCTTCATACCTTTGGATTCAGGAAATCAGAGGTATTAAGTGAAATGCAGCAATTCAAAAGCAGCAACAAGATCCTAGGAATATGTGTAGACTTGTCTCAAGGTGTCAAAGAGATTAAATCCCAGAACTGTTGGAAAAGGGAGTTTACAACTTTCACCATAAGCACCAAGCCCTCTCATCTATTTACTTTCCCCAATTGCTATTTATTTCTTCTATATGCCTTCTGCAAGAAATGGTCCCTCAACTCCAATTTCAAGCGTAGTTTCTGAACTTCTGAAAGCCCATGGCACAGTCACCTTCACCAAGCCTCCTTGTGCATTGGAGTATACCTTGTGAGGTATGGAAGACACATAGAAAATGTGGTCCAGGCTGAGTCAGCCTAAAACATACCTGTGCCCTAAGGGCTGACTATTGGCTTTTAGGAGTGCCAGTAGGGAGATTAGGTACAGAAATTCAGGTGTAGCCTTGGCCTGTTATTCTGCTATGAATACAACTTAAAAACCTTGAAGTAATAAATTTTTCTCTTACTGCAGCAAACCATTTGTAAAGTAAGCAGCTCTCAAAGTATGAATCTGACTGGATGACTCAGATGTTATTTATACTTTTCTTATGCTTAACTTCTTGCTGGCAACATCACCATATAAAATAAGGCACCATTCAACACTTTCAAGGCAACATCACTGTAGACCCTAAAATTAAGCATCATACATTTAGTTATCCTCATAATAATTACATTAAGGTTTCATTGGTATTTCAGATAAGTCTGTGATGTTATAACTTCAACTTAAAGTAGTGACGAATTTAAACTAAATATTTAAACTAAATTATCCTCATAATAATTACATTAAGGTTTCATTGGCATTTCAGACAAGTCTGTGATGTTATAACTTCAGCTTAAAATAGTGACGAATTTAAACTAAATATTTGTTTAACATATTGTCATGCAACATGGATTTAATAGTAGTTTACATCTGTAATCTTGGTGTTTTTCATTAGTCTGTAATTTTCCTTGTCATTTTTCTAAACTCTGTAACAAATAAGTCTCTGGGACTAGGACCAGCACACCAAGGTCAAGTCCATTACAAAAAAAAGAGTCTCTATTAACAAATTCTTTGAAATGTCCTGTAATTTCCAAACACTCCTCAGGAATGTAATTCTTTTTTAGTGCTATGAATTTCAGTACAACTGTTTGCAAAGACTGTATGAGAGTAAAAGTGTCTGAGAACTTCAACAGTAATTACAGTAATAAACCTAGCAGAGGCCTTTGTAACCAGGATAGTTACAAGCAATTTTGATTTGACAAATTACATGAAATCAATCTTAATTCTTTTTTACAGCAAAGTAGCAGGCTTTGGAAGATCACAGAATTGTTGAGGTTGGAAGGGGCCTCCAGAGGTCATCTGGTCCAACCTCCAAAGATGAGTAAGAGCAGCAGATGCTACACATCTTGATATTGGTCAGGTTTTTTATTTTTATCTCATATGCAAAATTCATTGGACTAGTACAAAATTAACTGGAAAAGCACATGAAAATAAATAGCAATATCTCTCTATCAAATTGAATGTGCTTATTAACTGGGTCTACTTTATACTTACTTGCTATTTTCATTTGTGATTCCAAAAGTGGAATAGACAGGATATTTATGAAATATGAATTGAATTGCAAGAACACTGGAACAGGGATTAAAAATCAAATTGGTCATGACAAATTGAAAAACTTATCGGGATAAATTAGAACACAATTTAATAACAAAGATGGTCACATATGAAGGAACAGTCAGCTCTGTGAATACAGATAGCCATATAGCAGGAAAGTCTTTGGAAACTTTGGGGATGACAAATAGAACATGAACCAGGAGCACAACATACGAGACATTTGCTCCTTCTCCACACTATGGGCAAGCTTAAACCAGAACACCATCCCCATTTTGGGCATCACACTTGAAGAAAGACGCGGACATAATGTAGGGAACCCAGAAGCTGGCTAAAGTTGATCAGGGATCATGAAAACTCAAGAAAAGTTGTGAAGTGGGATTGTTCAGAAAATCGAGGAGAAATACAGCCATCTTCACAAAGAAAGGTTGCCTCAGAAAAGGTGGGATTTGTCTGTTGTCAGCAGTGATAGAGGCTTAAAGTGCTGTGACAGGAGTGGAAGTCAGACCTCAGAAAAGCTTTTGTTTAAGCCAGTTAAGCACTGGAATAGATTGCTTAGGCAGTGGGGAGTATCTACTGCTGGTAGTCTTTAAGAACAGGTAAAAGAGGAACCTGGAGCTGATCCTACCTTACAACAGGGGTCCCTATTGGCCTTACACTCCATGATTGTCCTTCCACAGTCACTTAAGTTTCACTGCACTCCTTCCCTGGTCTCAGCCCTTACCTCTGTATTTAGCTTTCAGCTCATACCTAAAGCCTTGGCCACTCTTATACTCAAGAAATCACATGGAATGACATAATGAGCTGGTGTCGCACTCCTATTCTGCATGTGTATCATTCTCTTCTTTCACTTGCATCTTCCTTGTATATTAGGGAACATACAACACCCTGTGAGCATGCATGCATGCGCATGTGTATTTTTTAAACGCAAGAGGCTCCCATTCCTGATTAGCTTTAAAATGCCACCAAAATAAATATTTGGTAACATGTGCTTCTTAATCAAGTTGCATTAGCACACCTCACAATGCCATTTCACAGTTATGATGCAGTTGGTAATAGCTGAGATTGTACAGTACACAGAGGTGACACATTTCTTTCTAAAATAAAAATATGAGTAAATATCTAATAGCAACACTAACTTACATTATGTCATCAGTTTTGAAGAGGAAATGACCCCACAGATTAATGAGGAATTCTGCCTAGAAGTCAAAGGTATGATATAGTCTTATATTATTAAACAAGAGCTAGATAGGATCAAACCTACTTCAAACAGCCCAAGCTTTAGTAGAGAGAAGAGAAAAAGGCAGAGTACCACGAGTCCGTTTTATCTCTGGTGTAACCCCAACGAAACCAACAGAATTCCCTGCAGTTCAGTGTGCCTCAGAGTGCCACACGGCAGGTGCCGCAGGTCATCCTGTAAGCTGCAAGGTATGATGGATGGAAAAAGCAATGCCATTTTCCGTTCCTATTTAGGAAACATTATACTAAGAAATAAGATACCACAGGACTGTATCTCAGAAAATGTCTGTTTATTATTATGTAACAATTGATGTATCAATTCACTAAATAATTTTACAAATTCAAATATGAGCATACTCCAGGAAGTCCTCTGGAATGAAGAAACCACAAAATTTGCTAAGAAGTTAGATTTTTTTCTATACTGTACATAGTAAACATAATTATGCTGTAAATAATAGACAAGTAACACTAAGTCTCATATACAACTTTCTTGAAAAGCAGTCAGGTATTAAATAGGCTATATTTTATTTTTTCAAAATCTTGAAACTAGGAGATCATTAATTCATCTGATCAAGTCAGACTTACTATATTAATCTCCAGACTAGAGATAGTGATTCCCTTATCCTTAGTGCTGACACCAAACACAACAGTGTTCCCAGACCCCCCTGAAGGCACATTCTAAATAGACGGACATTAATAGATAATGACTTGCAAGAGAGCACATAAACACCTTTTAAAAAATTAACAAACCTGAATTTCCTTGGACGTATGAGCAATAAGAAGAAATCACCTAGCATCTTTTTAGAAACTGCATCTAAAAATCTTTCATTCATAGTCTGCTTCTGGCTTTACACTCCGTGACGAGAGCCACTATTTACTTGTGATGACGAGGGGTCTCTACTCTGGCCAAAGTTGTTAGCAACTGACAGCAGTTCACATTTAGCAGTTTCAGACACCGTTCAGTATCTCTAACACAAGTTCTGCACTTCCAGTAGAACAAGACCCTTGCCAACAAATTGAGAATTGAGCGGTCCCAGGGAAGGGGGGCTAAAGGAGAAAGAGCTGTTCATTTCCCATTAATTCCAGTGCAGGTCTCTGTCATGCTGCTTACATCATACATCATTCATCTGCTGCGATGAAATGCAACCCTGCATTTTAAAAAAAGATCTCTGTAACAGTGAGGATACTATATCTTTGTGAGAAGTGTTTCACATATTTTCCATGGGCACAAACCGCTCCTGCTTCTATTTAAATCTCTGTAGCTCTCTTCAGAGGGCATTATTCACGTCAGGAAGTTAATTCAGAAGGTGCTTAGCATAAGAAGGGGAAAAGCCAGCATGGCAGCAGGCAGCAACATGGCTCCTGAAGAAAAGCTGAGCACTACTCCTGTGAAAAGGGCTGTCCACAAGATCCGAATGGCCAGCCTAGTCTTCAGCTTGGCGCGAGGCTGGCAGCAATGGGTATCTGACCACCACATAAAGCAAGCCCAAGAGCCCTCTGGATGGGTTCCCTCTGCAGAAGATTCATCAGCTCAGCCTGTACAAGAAGGAACCTTTGCAAAATGGCCAATTCCATCTGTCAAGAGGGTCCAAGGAAAAGATGATGAAAAATCCTCAGCAAAGGAATCAGTGACAATAAGAGACGCCGCAAAAAATTCAAGGGAATCAGATGAAGCCCTCAAAAAGTTCAGCATTAAAAGCAAAGAGGTGACCAAAACAATTGTAAGCAAAGTCTATGAACGAGGAGGTGATGTCAGCCTCCTCAGTGAAAGATACGAGAATAACAACAGCAACTCTGAGATGACGAAGCTCAAAGAAGAATCAAGCGCTACTGACAAAATGCTCAGTGGCAAATTATCTCCGACCATAAGGAGAAAGTGTTCAAATGTGGTATCAGAGCTGACCAAGGGCTGGAAACAGATAGAACAAGAAGACAAAGAGAGGGCTAAGGAAGAACTGCTGCTTAAGTGTCATGATGATAGCCTGGATGCAGATGACAGTGGCTATGGGGAAGCAGAGGACAAACTTGAGCAAGAAGACAGTGATCGAGAGGTGACGGCTGTGAGGATTAAACGACCTGTTCCATCTTTGTAAGTAAAACATCATTATTACATTATCCCAAATGGTCAGCAGACCTTGAGAGAAGCACAGGTTTCCATGAGGATATGAAGGGGAAAAAATGGTAGGAAATGATCAAAGAGAAACTATTACTCTTGAAGAAAATAATAATTAAAAAAAAAAAATAATCTAGGAAATCCAGGAAACCATTCACGTATCTCTCTGTGCTTAAGTAGTTAGTCAACATCATCTGACTATAGCCTTGGGTTTTATGTGTTATGTACATAATAGACACTGGAATTTACATTTGGGAAATGTTAATTATAGTTCATTTTCACACTGGGTTTACTGGTTCATTGAAATCACTGCTTACTTCTTAATACTTTAGACCATATTTCGGAATAACAATTTTTACCTCATCAAGAGCCACACCTATTCATTTATTTCAGCAAACGTTAAGTCTAAAACAATATACTTGACAAATAATACTTCTAAATACTTATTCATTATTTTAATTAGTATAAATTGTAAATAGTCTTGGCAGTAATTTTCAGAGAATGTCCAAAATGGGCATTGCAGGAATTACTTTTAAGTACGCCTTAACAAAAGCCGGGTTCACTGCTTATATTTGGAAGCTTTCCATGGATTCAGAGTTTATCAAGTCAAAGAATGGAAACTTTCACAGGAGCTGGGACCCCAAACAAACATTAGAAAGCAACCAGGCTTCCTCAACATCTGCGGGATTGATTTGAGTCGTGTAATATGTCATAAATCATTTGACAAAAAGAACATTTGAACGATCAATAGATTCTTCATTCAAGGTCTCTCTTTGGGTATGCTGTCATAAGGGGTGTGGGGCGGGAAGCAGGTTCATTGAATATGTTGTGGAAGTAGAAGTTCCTGACATACAGACTTCCCTATGCCTCTGAATTGTGTGAAGAAAAAGGAAGCAGAATCTGTTACTTACCTACAGAGTTATTACAGGTTCTAGTTAAAATTTTGAATTAAGTAGCAAATTCATAGCATCAGGCAGTTTTGAGTAATACTTCTTTCAGTAAGAGGTTCATGATTGAAGATTACTACACAACAGCAGGTGCATATAAAATATGGAGCCCAGGTAGTAAACAAGCAGTGTTCAGCCATAGCCATGCAATCCTTGGGAAGACTCCCAGAAGAGCAGGGGAACAGTAGAGTCTGGTAGAAATTCTCCAGGTTCCTTTCCCAGAGATCTCCAGCAGAACCACCTTTCCAGAAGACAGCTACAAACAGTTGTGCTGTGGCCAGACTTGCCAATGGGCAGATGCCAAACTAATTTATCACTCTTTTGTTGGTAAAAGATTAAAAAAAAAAAGTATGTCCAATACTGCAAGAAGAGAAACTGTAGGCAGCCATTATAGACATAACATGCTGTTTGCTCCAGTCATCTGTTTTACAAATTTGGTAATGCCCCAGAACAAAGACAGCAGAAAGGAATGTGTGGTTGAACCTGAATTGTTTCGGTGTAAAACCTCACCTTTAGCTGTAAAACTGTGATGAAGGAGAGCGCAGCCTCTGAGGCCAGCAGTGCTGGGCTGCCTGCTGGCTTTGCCCACATGCTGCCTGCTGGCTTCGCTGGAAGTGAAACTTAAACCAAGGCTTGGCAGAGCTCATCTGCCTGAGCCCTCAAGGAGGGAAAAGGCCAGCACCAGGACATGGGTTCCTACCAGGAGCCATCCTGAGGTGCAGCCTGAGTCCACTGCTGCTACTCTGCATCCATACCCACACATATGCAACGTGAGCAGGAGGCAATCTGAGACGAGAAGGCAAGGTTTTCACCCACTCAAT
>NW_009626173.1:0-48856 GCF_000690535.1 Cariama cristata | reverse complement strand
GGAATCAGAGGATCAAGGCCAGTATGTTCATACCATATCCTAATTGCCATTTCAGAAATGAAACATGGGACCAGGACTGATAAAAATGCCCAAACAGCTTTTGTGATCCCTCTGCAGACAGGCAGGCAGGTTGTACCATTCCCACTGCCCTGGTTTTACACCTCACTGCTGACGAGCATTTACCATGATCAGTGTCAGACTATGACTAACGCAGTCATGGATTTCAACCATACGGTACTTTTCAGCACAGCCATCTGAACACACAGAGCTATTTTAACTATTCACACTGGGGATTAGAGCGATGTTTTGCTGTACAGTTGATCAGTCATCTCCCACAAAGAGCAATTGGATACTAGCCAAAGTGAAACAAAGCTCTCCAGAAACCTCGAGTTTGAAAATTTGTGGCCCCCGCTTTTGGGAGAGGTTGTGTGCATCATCCTTTTAAAGAAGTTAGGACCTCAAAACAAAGATTTCACACATACAGTGGGAAAAGAGGATACATTTGCAGCAGATATTATCTGTAAATAACCTAAATTACAATAAATTGCTCATTTTAAAAAAAGCTATAGTAGAAACAAAGTAGATAGCTGTCTGTTAAACTTGACATATATTTTCCTGTCTAATTTTAGTGCTGCTACCTAGGAAAAAAACAGTTACAGATATTTACTGAGGTGCAAACGATTGAAATAACACCTTCTATGTTACTTATAGCTTTTTCTTCCACTGAAATCTGACACAAAAATAATCTTCTGCATTTAGTGTTGTTATCAGGACTGGATTTTTTAACTACTCATTTTTTTAAATTTATTTTATAGCCTCAGAATACATTATTTCAGCCTTCTAACTTAATGAACCTTTCAGTGTGGCTTAATCTTCTTCAAAAAGGCCATAATTACATGGCTGTTAAAGCAAATCTCCCATTTTCTTCTATGTATTCCAGTGAAAAAAGCATCAGTGCCACTATATATATATTTTTTTTTTACTCAATCAGCACCTTCATAATTTCCAGCTGCAATATTTACTGGAATAAGATCGCTTCCTTAGCAGAAGGCACATTAACTCCTACAGGCATAGGAAACTCTATTTCATTTCTGATTAGAAGCCAAAGGGATGCAACAGTGATAGGAAAGTCAGAACATTAAAAAGGGATCCATGCCTTTCCCCTAAAGAAAGGATCAGAGGGAACATAGGACATGGACATTGTCCTCCTCGATGTTCAGAATGAATTTAGGGTGATCATTCTGGTTAACAGGCTAACTTAGTTGATTGCTACAGGTAAAGCATTTCTTACAGTGGGTTAACATTCACAACCTTCGCTTTCGATCCACAAACCATTGTGTTGGTACGGTACAAACATGAAAAACTCTATGTGTATACAGTTTACTGCGTTAACTTGTCATTAAGCTATACAATGGGAAAAAAAAGCACTTCAGCCACCAGAAACAGTTAAATTAGAAGATGCATTAAAAAAAGATATGTAGTAACAGTAAGGTTCCCATATGGGGAACAATAAAAGCAAAAGGATAGATAAGATGGTGTTTTTCTTAAACACTGAGATGATTTGGATAACAAAGGTGATAATAGTACTCAGCTAGAAAAAAGAATTAAAGGTTTCAGTAGGCAAAGCAGAGAAGACTTACTAGACAACAAAGCCTCTACAGAGTTATGCTATGTCACTTACTGTCTTCTTTCCCCTCAACCTTGGGAATTGAAGCTCTAGGACTTTCTCAGGAGTCATGGCCCTCGGAGAGAAGGGGGAGCAGCTGGCTGTGGCAGAGGGATAAGCTCTCTGTGGTGGGATCTGCTCATCAGCTCCACTGAGGCTGTGTTGGTATCACTTCTTCTAGGCATTTTTGATTCGCTTGGGATTCACCTCTGGCCATTCACTGATATCTTCCCACATGAAGAGCTGAGGAAGCAATCAATCTGAGCTTCAGCTAGAGTTAACATTGTGCTGGCACAGGGTTTTTATGACTTTTGGGAGACCTGTAGGTTTCAGGAGAAACTGCTTTGCATAACCAAACCCTGTGCCCACAGTTCCTCTGGGCAATGAAGCCACAATTCAGGGCAAGGGGCAAAGGACCACAGCTTTCTCTTTCTCTGTATGACAACAGCTTATATACAGGAAGATTTGGTTTACTGTCGGAAAACAAAATTGTCTAGTTTTGCTCCACTGATATATTTTTAATGCTTTCCTGCCAACACCTACCTGTTAATCACTTACATGCACAAAACCACAGGTACATACACACTGCCCACTCTCAGGATGCTCTGCAGTCACAGCACAGAAGAAAGGCACATTTACTTGGCAACGCTATATTCTGAATTATTCTGGTATTTTTCACCATATTGATGGGTAAGAGTATTTTGGAGCTTTTAAAATACAGTTTCTCAGTACAGCTAAGCCAAGCTAACGGCAACTCCACAGCTAAAAGAGTGGTCCTGCTCTCCTATTCCTTCTTCTATCCCTGGCACTACGTGTCTGCACTTCTTACTCTAGCACTATAGTGCTGCCCAGTACCGGCATCTTTCTGGTGCACAGACCTGAACTGGGGACATCTCTATCACTCCTATTCTCTCTTTTGACAGGCTTAGTAGAGAACAAAGGAATGCCCTAACAGCAGGGAAACAAATTTTTCTGCAGGTTGCAGTCCTCTGTGCTGTTTTGCTAACCATATTTTGATTCTTTGGTGTTACTGTTAATATTCAGTTGACATTACTGGGGAGGTTTCAGTGCAGCCTTCTGGGGAGTAAAAATACTAGAAAACAAATTACTTGGGCACAGCCACAGCACAACACACTCTGCAGCTGAGCTCTGTACAGACACAATGAAAGGATGTGGACAGCACAAAGACAGCTCAGATGATTATCTATAGCTTCCCCACAACACAGGAGATGGGTGACTAGAGGGAAGAGTATCAACAATTTGTCTGCTTGCAATATGATGCTGCTATGCACACGCACACTCCACCCCCATCCCAACAGTAAGATCTCTGAAGGTCTTTCCTCATCCTTCAACCTTGACACAAATCTCAGTAGCCATAAGTTTCTTTCAGGCTTTTACCCTGCCAGTAGGAATGTGAATTTTGGACTTCAATACTTGTTCAGAACCATACTTCAAATATACAAGCATAGGCAATGGTACTGCACTCCATTAGCTTTTTGCTGTTGTTTTAAACATTGACATCTATTACAGGGGACAGATTTTTGTAGACGCTACCCTCTGTTTTTCAGCCAAGAATAGATGAGGACCCAGCTCATACACTTACAGTTATTGTCGTCTATACCATCAGGGCAGGCAGATTTCAGGCTCTGCTAGGCAGGCAGAAACGGGGAGCTGTGTGACTGACCAAAGGTATAGAAAGTACAGGTAATCAGCCACGTACTGTCTTACCCCCATACAGAATTAAGTCATTCTGAGCAAAAGTTTGTCAAAATGGGCTCAAATCTAGGCTGGAGAGTGGTAGTGTAGATGGGATCAAGCTGTGACCAGCGAATTTGCTTTTGAATGCAAACTGGATCAGGGACTAAAAGCCCCCAAAGAACTAATTTAGAAGCAGTGAACTCGTGCCACCTGGTGGCTAGCATCTCGTCTGGAAAAGCACTGTAACCAAGTTAAGAGATTAGTAGCAGAGTTATGCGATTAAATGATGAAACGCAAAGCTCAAATTCCCTTTTTGTTTCTTTCAGCGCAAGCAGGTTCAGCGAAGAAGCACGCACCAAAGCCCACAGGAAATACAGCCCTGTTAACAGCCTGAGGGACAGATGGCAAGAATGGGCCGACCAGCACATCATAACTCAGAAGCTGAATCCCTTCAGTGAGGAATTTGACCAGGAGCTGGCCATGTCCACACGCCTGCACAAAGGAGATGAAGGCTACGGCCATCCAAAGGAAGGAACCAAAACTGCCGAAAGAGCCAAGAGAGCTGAGGCCCATATCCACCGCGAGATGAGGGATATGTGCTTCATCATTGAGTCAATGGCTAAGCCACGGCCAGACGGCAAGATCCAAGTCACTTTTGGGGAACTCTTCGAGAGATACGTTCGTATTTCAGATAAGGTTGTTGGGATTCTCATGAGAGCCAGGAAACACGGGCTGGTGGACTTTGAGGGAGAAATGTTATGGCAAGGAAGGGATGATAATGTCATAATTACTTTATTAAAATAAGCACACTGCGACCAGAACAACTTGTTTCAGAAAACCGCTCTCCACTTCTCCCTTGCTATTAGCATTTGCACATTTTGAAATCAAGATTCCCCCCGTTCACCTACACAGAAAAGACATCAAGCATTTTTCTAAATATGTATAACTACTGCACGATAATGCAAGCATCCAAATGGATTTTTCTCTGTACCAGGAAGGCTTGCAGGACAATTCAGTTAATTACTAAATGAAAAATACAAAGAAAAATCTATACTGAATATAAGCAGCTAAGTATAAAACCCCATAGCAATATAAATAGCTATAAATAAATTCCAATTTTAACTTGTTCTTACATTCAAGATCTTCCCAACTATTTAAACTGGAGTATCAGGAATATAAACCATGCCAGATCAGAAGTTGAACGACAATATAAACTCAGACCAAGCTTTTGATCTGTGAAAGTGATCTTGTGCACGTATTTCCTAATTAATTTATTTAAATGCATGTAAAAATAGTTTTATTTGAACACAGATTCAAGGATACCACATTTGTTTCCTTTACAAGCAGGATATGCAATTACTACTGCAGTACTATTTTGTGGCAAGTATTGACACTGCTTTCTCTTACATATCACATACAAAGACAAAATCCTTCTTTTTATAAATGAGGTTTTACATTTAGTGTATTTATATAACTAATTTATTAGCTAGTTTCATATTTAGAATTATGGATGTTGGAGAGAAAACACTCAATAGAATGTAATGCACAAAAAAGTTTTGAATAGACAGCCACATAGAAAATCCCTCCTATGCAACATTGTGCAATGTATCATCTGATTATCTGTGTAAATACAGTTCCAATAATACAGGGAAAAATAACAGGTAACACACAAAAGACAGTCAGGTACTTGTACTGTTTTGTATAGCAAAAGAGTGACTACAATTAGCATCTTCCATTGAAATGTACCTCTGTGATAAAAGATACAGAAACAGTGTTCATAACTAAAATCAACTAACTGTAAAGAAAGTGGTGTTTCATATTACACAGAAACACTGGCCTAATTTTATAACATTTGCCGTTTGAACCATTCTGATGTCACTGAAATAATATATTTCAGTCCAGGTGATGTTGAAGAGGAGTAAATGCAAATGAACTAATACTTCTAGGTCTTAAAATTGTATTATGCACAAACCAGAAACCTCTGTAAGATCTATAATACTTACTGGGTTATACAGATCCCTGTTTCTCTAAACTGCTACTGTAAAAATAGCTATTATCCCGCCAAAAGTGTGCTTCATGTGAAAAGCGTTTGTTTTGGAACAAGATGCTTGGGCAAGCAATTCGCATCATGAAAAAGAAGTGGTTTTTTCCCCATAAGATTCTTTCAAACTGAAAGAACAAATATCTTCTTACAGAAGAAAAGGTGTATGAACATCTTGTCTCTGTGATAAAACAAGTATTGCTACCTTATTATGAGAGTACAGGTACTCAAGTTTGAAGCTCCAATGAACAAATAAATCAAATCTTTTGTAAGTTAGTGATACAAGAATCAATTACTATGTCTATTATAAGTCTATGTAGATCATTAGTATTTTAGGTATAGTTATATGTTGTGAATCTAAGGAAAAAAAAAATTAATTGTGAGATGGATTCAGTGGAACTTATTTAACAATATTTTCTTGAGATGCCTCAGACTACTCAAGCAGACCTGCAAAACTGACCTCAAAGTGTAATACTTACATATCACATTTACCTGTATATTCTTATCTTATTCTTTTTATATAATGACCTTTACAGCTGTCTAAATTATCTTGAGGAAATTTGGTTGTCTAAGGAATACATGAACTATAAATAAAATCCTTACGTAATTATTTCTTGGGTTATTCCTCCCACACACTAGACAAGAAATACATGTGCATATTCTGTGAAGAAAAACATCAATAAATTGCTTCAAAATACAAGTACATTCTCCTTTTCACAGGCAGTTAAAATATTTCCCTTTGAAGGTTTCTCTGTCCAAAGCAGCAGAAGATTCTAGAGTACATGGAAATGAAATAGTCTTTATACAAAATACCTGTACAAAGAATACACACTAAAGGCGCTTAAGTGTTAAGTGAATTACATATTTCTGCTCACAAGAGAACTCTCATCCTACCACAGGACAACACAGCAGAGATACAGCTCACCACAGGTATTTTTTTTTTCAGAGTTACGTTCATGTGTGAGTTGAAGCTCAAGAGCAGCTCACCACTGTATGAGGAATCACACGCATCTACTTTCATTAACTGACTAGAAACAGTAGCAGTGATATATTTTTGTACTGAAACACTCAAACCGTAGTATACCACTAAGAGGTGCATTTCAATATTATGCATGTTTACAGCATGTAATAAGAGCTTGTGCTTTTATACCAAGTCTATGCCATCTACTACTTCACCTTCAGCGAAACACCTGGAATACAACTAGGCAGGTATTACTGAAGGAGGAATCCAAAAAACCTTCCTGGCTTACGTCTTGAGCCAACAAAATAGCCTGTAGAAACCGTGGAGTAAATTAAGTTTTTCCACTTCTTCCTTACCTGTTTGATAGGAACATGGAAGTGTGGAGTGCCTCTTCTACTCTATCTTCCACTTGTGGAGCACTGCTTCTAACAAAGAAATTGTTACATGAAAGGAAGGCAGGAATTGATGCCAATAATTTTCATTCACATGAAAGCCATCTTTGCCTTGTTGCATGCCTATTGACAAATAAAGTTGAGCTGATTGGATCACAAGCAGGTTTAGCTCTGGCATTTTACTGCTTTTGCCCCATACAATGTAGGGAGGCAGACACCTGACTTGGACTGAATAAACTGCTGACATTCCCAAATGCAATCATCTTCCTCTAGATTCATTATGGCAAGTTAAGGATTTCCACTGGAGGCAATAATTGCTCCTGAACCAATCTTAACATCTGAAATTTAGGCATATTTGCACCTAAGTTAATGCTGAGATTCATAAAAGTTTCATCCACTTAAACATTTGCGAGCAACAGATTATTGACATTTGTCTTTTCTACAAGCTCCCGTATGCCCACCAGAAGTTATTGTGGACAAGACTACGCTTTAACAGTTTCATATAATGCATATACTAATACCAGCGGCAAGAGAGGCAAATACAGACTAAGCTGCAGGGCAAACTTCCCAGCTGAACTGTAATTCAGTGACAGAGGAGGTTGGGAACCTTCCTGTTTTCTCCTTTATGGAACACAGTAGAGAGAACTGAACTTCTCTAACTTTTATTCAAACACACCTGGCAACAGAACAGACCAGTTGTACTCTAATTCTTGAATCTCAACATTTCATTTAGCTGATAAAACAGAATTGTTTAGGTTGGAAAAGACCTTTAAGAACATCAAGTCCAACTGTTAACCTAGCACTGCCAAGTCCACTACTAAACCACGTCCCTAAGCGCCACATCTACACATCGTTTAAATACGTCCAGGGATGGTGACTCATCCACTTCCCTGGACAGCCTGTTCCAGTGCTTGACAGTCCTTTCAGGGAAGAAATTTTTCCTAACACCCAATCTGAACCTCCCCTGGTGCAACTTGAGGCCATTTGCTCTTGCCATAACGATTGTTACTCGGGAGAAGAGACCAACCCCCACTTTGCTACAACCTCCTTTCAGGTCGTTGTAGAGAGCAATAAGGTCTCCCCTTGGCCTCCTTTTCTCCAGACTAAACAACCCCAGTTCCCCCAGCTGCTCCTTACAAGACTTGTGCTCTAAACCCTTCACCACCTTCGTTGCCCTTCTCTGGACAAGCTCCAGCACCTCAAGGTCTTTGTTACAGTGAGGGGCCCAACATTGAACACAGGATTTGAGATGCAGTCTCACCAGTGCTGACTATAGGGGGACAATCCCTTCCCTAGTTCTGCTGGCCACACTGTTTCTGCTACAAGTCAGGATGCCATTGGGCTCCTTGGCCACCTGGGCACACTGCCGGCTCATGTTCAGCCAGCTGTTGACCAACATCCCCAGGGCCTTTTCCGCCAGGCAGCTTTCCAGCCACTCTTCCCCAAGCCTATAGCATTGCATGGGGCTGTTGTGATCGAAGTACAGGACCCAGCACCTGGTCTTGTTGAACCTCATACAGTTGGGTCTCGGCCCATCGATCCAGCCTGTCCAGATCCCTCTGTAGAGCCTACCTACACTCAAGCAGATCAACACTCCCACGCAACTTGCTGTCATCTGCAAACTTACTGAGGGTGCACTCAATCCCCTCATCCAGATCACTGATGAAGACAATTAAACAGAACTGGTCCCAGTACTGAGCCCTGGGGAACATCACTTGTGATCAGCTGCCAACTGGATTTAACTCCATTCACCACCACTCTCTGGGCCCGGCCATCCAGCCAGTTTTTTACCCAGTGAAGAGTGCACACATCCAAGCCATGAGCAGCCAGTTTCTCCAGGAGAATGTTGTGGGAAATGGTGTTAAAGTCTTTACTGAAGTCTAGGTAGACAACATCCACAGCCTTTCCCTCATCCACTAAGTGGGTCACCTTGTCACAGAAGAAGATCACGTTAGTCAAGCAGGACCTGCCTTTCATAAACCCACACTGACTGGGCCTGATCACCTGGTTGTCCTGTATGTGCCACGTGACGGCACTCAAGATGATCTGCTCTATAGCCTTCCCCAACACCAAGCACAGGCTGATGGGCCTGTAGTTCCCCGGATGCTCCTTTGGGCCCTTCTTGTAGATGGGAGTCATATTCGCTAACCTCCAGTCAACTGGGACCTCCCCAGTTAGTCAGGATTGCTGATAAATGGTGGAAAGTGGCTTGGTGAGCACTTCCATCAGCTCCCTCAGTACCTTTGGGTGGATCCCATCCGGCCCCATAGAACTGGTGCAGCAGGTTGCTAAACATCTCCCCTTAGGTTATGGGGCCTTCATTCTGCTCCCCATCCTTGTTTTCCAGCTCAGGGGGCTGGGTACTCAGAGAACATCTGGTCTTACTATTAAAGACTGAGACATTAAGTACCTCAGCCATTTCCTCATCCTTTGTCACTGTGTGTCCCTCACATCCAATAAAGGATGGAAATTCTCCTTAGCCCTCCTTTTGTTGCTAACATATTTATAGAAACAATTATTTCTTCTTGCATGTTGGAACACCCAGATATATGTGCATTTATACTTACCATATAGGATAAAAACAAGACTACAGGTTTAGAGAAAGGTAATATTAGATCAACTGACTTTTGAAGGGAAAAAAAGACTAGTCTACAAGCTCACAAGCCCTCCTCAAATCTCTCCTTGTCTTTAATTCCTTACATCAGCTGTGTTACAATGTAATCACCACCATATATCACAAATCTATAGCCCACTGCAGATAACTTCTTAAGCCTCCCATTCATAGTCATTCCAATGCAATGTTAAAAACTTTATGCATCAAAAAACTTTTTCCATTTTTCCACTCAAAATATTTTATTTCCAACTGGATAAGAAAACCATGCATGATATGACTAATGATTTGTCTTGATACCGTCCTCCATTACTTACCTTTAAGTAGGCAGTACCACACAAAGCCTTGTACTCTGGGAAAAGTATTTATTTTTATGTAAGGGAAATATTAAATATTGATATAATTCATGATGTATAGAAGTGTTTCATGTAGGTTATATGTTTTATAATATTTTTTACATAAATATGTGACAAGTTTATACTTGCAAAGTAGGTGGAGAAAATAAATCTCAATTAATTAAAAAACAACAGAACAAAAGTACTCCACAGATTATCCAGTCTAACTCTCCTACTATACTGTATCATATTCTTGTGAAACTAGTGTGACCTCTGTCAAATTTAAATATTCTACTTAAATTCTAAGTAGTAAGATGATAAAGGTCAAAATTGCTTGATGCAAGCAGTCTTTGTAGATTTTAAGACCTGCTTTCCCATTTCTGACTTACTCAAAAAATAAAACGCTTAACCTTTGAGATGAAGAGTGAGCAACTCTTACTCTCATGGTAGCTTACAGTTCCACATTATTTTCTTAAATACTGTATTCACTTCCCAAATGTTTTATTTGAAAGAGACTTCCTTCTGACAAGTGACAGATCTCCCTCATTTTCCTGTCTGAGGCTTGTGGTGCTCTTGCAAGGATTGTGTAGTTTGCTAGGAAAAGAAAATTTCTTCCTTGGTATCAAAAAACTCACCTCTTCTTCTCTAGGAACTGAGAGGTACATTTTCCATATTCTGAACATAGCTTTCATGCTTAAGTGACAGCATGGAATTTGTATCAGAAGAAAGAAATTTGACTTTCACACCTTTTATTTTTTCAAGTCTTATAACAGTTGCTGCAGTGGCTTGAAGCGGGTGGATGGTTCACTGGATGTATATCCCACACCCAGTGGAAATCAGCTCCCTCCTGCAAGGCAGTAACTCCTTCTTTAAAATGTTTTTGTACAGCCAGGTTTCAGTATTACAGCTCACTTTTAAAACAAGGGAAGGCTACTGTAGTGGAAAGTATAACATTTGTGGTGAGACATTCAATTCTCACTGATCACAGAACAAATATTGGCAAGCCCTGTTGCCACAGGTACTTCAGCTGCTATGTACACATTGCACCACACCAACATCTCAACTGAGGTCACTCCTGCCATCACAGGGCACACTGAAAGTAGTTTAGTGTTCAAGAGCATGTGCACTACTAGCAGGGTATCTATTACAACAGAAACTCAATAAGGATTACAAAACTTGTCAGATAAGCCAGAACAGCAGAAAGCAGAGCTTAAACAGACCTGACATGGGTGATACTGGAGTGGGACAGCGGCAGGACCACTTTGGTTTGTACATACTACACTAAGTGTCCACCATTCACTCGGCTAGACTCTCTCTCTCTCTGCTCCAGTACCACAGTGTAGCTTTACTTCATATTGCAGTAGCAGGTACTGTTAAGCAGAGAAAGAGTAGAAGTTTGTTCCCTTAACTGAGCCCCCTATTCCTGTGGCAATAATAAAACAACCTGACAACACGTGTTCATTTACAAAGAACATATAAGTGAGATTTAAGATTCGAGTCCTGAATGAGGAATACTGGGGAGTATCCAAATCAAGATTATTTTTTTTTTTTAATTTGAAATTGAATGAGTAGTAGATGTTTTTACTCCTCTTCAAAGACTGAATTTTATGCAGACAAGCTAACTCCCCATACAAATCTAACGCAGTATATGTATGAGCAGGATGCAAGCACAAGCCATACGTAAGAAATCCTGTCCTTTTGCAGATTATACAAAAGCAGTAATTAACATAGACAGGATTTAGAGCTGAAAGATGATACAGTAAGAATTCCCAGGTATCTGAGCAAAACATCAAGTTAGTCAATGAATACATCTGAGTATTGTATGCTGAGACAGTCTTCTGGCACCAAACTCCTTCAAAATGTAGCTCATAAAGCCTTCAGCATATGTCAAACCTCAACTCTTTACAATCATAGAAGCAAACCTTGCCAGGAAAGATGGAAAAGTATACTGCAGAAAATTCATATTAAACTGAAGTCAGGAGGTACATCAAGACAATGCCTTTTATTTCATCTATACAGTCTTTTATATGTGTAATACAGAAGTTAACTGCACCTTTGGTTAACAAAATTCATGGTCTTTCATTAATAGATGTGCATTACTCTCTGTAGATCCTTTACACAGCTAGTCATATCACTAAGCGTTACCACAGTGATTTATACTTTAACTCGAATGCCTTTCTGTTCCTTAACTAATTTAATATTTATACAAGTGTGATTGCTACTGTACTGCTTACTGATCTTGAGTTCCATTTTTTTTCCCCCATGTGCCTTTCCAAGACTGGTCCAATACTCAGAGATATTCAGCTACTGAGTATTTTCTGTGCTTTTATATAATTCTTCAAAGTAAAATTCCTTATAAAATTCTTCACAGTTGTATTTAAAAATATAAAATAGGCTTTATTTGCAATATGAGCTTAGGATAGAGACTAAGCACTTGAATTAATGGGTTTTGTCAGGAAGGAGAATCTGAGATGCTTTTTTTCCCCTGCCCCTCTTCTTGAAAATAGCTGAAGAGAGCATATTTCACTCTTACTGTTTCTCATTGGGCTTTCAAAAACCAAAAATTCCAAAAAGGATGAGTAAATACATCCTATATATTCAGTAAAGTTATTAAGTGAACAGGATTAATCTGTATTTGTACTTCTAAGTAAACTCCAACTTCTAAATAAACTCCAACTCAAGTTTGTTTTTACATATATTTAGATTTATTTGCTATACATCACTGTGACCTTATAGTACTTAAAATCCATTACAGGATTTTTTGTTGTTGTTGTAATAATGAGTCTTAACTCCACAAAGACAATAATACTGCTGTGGAAGACCAAAGGGGAGAGAAAAGCCATTTCAATTTATTTACAGTTCCTTATTTTGTAAACATGTAGTCTATGCATTGTACTAAGTTCTAATAAGGATAAAGAGCTATACATAGAGACAGGAAACAAAGCCCTGTATTTCTATTCATATTGAGCATTAGCATATTATAGATGACACATCTGCCCTTTCTCATTACCATAGCAGTAAGCTGTCTTCAAATGTTTTTAAAACTTTCCAGAGATGTAAATATTTTGAAATAATATACAACTACACCTACTTAAGCCAACTCATTTGGCTTTTATTCCATTTCTAGAATAATTTAAAGTGCTATAAGCAACCCGTCAATCAACACTTTTCTATAATAACAAAACTACTTTAAACATTAATTTACAAGATAATATACAATGTTCATTTGAAATAGCTGAAATTTCAGCACAAAGTCAGTCACTGTCACACTTAACAGCAATTTTTTTTGTTTTGTTTTTGCAGAACATAGAATAAAAGCTTTGAAACAAACAGTTCTGTTGAGCTGTTATTGCCACAACGGCTTATCAATTTTCCTACAAAAGTGGACAAGAGCTACTGAAACTGTATTCTAGCCTGTCATTTTTTTTGAGGTCACATGACAGTAAGTTTGCATATTCCACAAGTCTACTGAATTACAATATTGTCTACCTATAGTACATTATCTCATTTTAATCAGAGCTGGTGCTAACTGTAAATTTACAACATAGACCCACTCAAAAACATCACAACTATTTTTTTCTTTGGACAGGAATAAGCTATATTCTTGGAGTTGATGTGCTACACAGCTACAACAGTATAACAGTATATATCTGACACTTTATGTTGAAGAAAGATGCATCTATTTCTGTACTTTTAATGCCCTATTATAGCTACAAATTGTTCACCAAGTTTTGCTTGCTTTAGCCTTTTAATTTTGTGGAAACTATCATATCCTTACATTCCCTTGCTATTTTGTAAGTCCTTGCCACGTAGCTCATTATTGTCAGTATTTGTCCCAAACCTGCAGATCGTTAACAGCATGTGCAAAACACTCTTTAATACAATCAGCATGCAGCTAGAACACGTATTAACTGACTTTTTTTCTAAACATGAACAATAAACAAGACAAGTGGCACTGTTAACTTTGGATATCTTCTAACTTCTTCATATGTGTACTGGTATGTGTTAGGAAGGAATGCTAGGCTTCTCATCTATTTGTGGCACCATATGAATTACCCCATCATTGGTCCAGACCAATCTTGGCAGTAATGCTGCCGAATACCCACACGCAGCTTTCTTCTTATACAGGTTCACAGAGGGCAACTTCATTCATAGACATAATTTGAATACAAAAATAATAACCTATATTCAATGAAGCAGCCCTCTTGCAGGATTGCAGAAAGGTGTGTGTGGGAAACCTGTGAAGCAACTTTAATAAGGACAAGAAAATTTTGTAGGCTGCAAGGCTTAAAGTAACTAATGTTTAATTTTAGTCCACATGGACTATAGTTTGTAAAAGTGTCTACAGCTTCGAAAAAAGTAGGACAGTATATTACTGATGTAAGAGCATGAAAAAAAAGTCTATTTAAAAATAATAACCAGATGGCCATGCTGAAAACTTACAAAAAAATCAGAAAGGTAAACTGGTGCATTATATTGCTCCTAGGGATTTTTGAGCTGCACTGATTCATGTCAGGTTTGGGACAATACCCTGTAGAAATAGTTAAATACTCATTCAAAACCCCATATTTCTATGTCTTGAATAATGAAGTCTTCTCGCTTAGAAAGTGTATGATTCCCAAATGTTTTACATGAATGACTTCTTCCATGGTAGAGATCACCATCGAGCCAAAGAGCAAACTCCCCTCTGCAAGACAGACAATGTATTAAAGCAAAAGACTGGAGGGAGTAAGCATTAAACTTCTGAATGTATTTTTCAAATCAGAACTCAGGAACAAGGAGGAACTATAGAATTCTTTTTCACACAAGTACCTCATAGCTGTTGAGAAATCTGAAGCTGCACAGATTTATTTTTTTTTTTTTTAACTGTATTATTAATTTGGGAGTATCCCCTTTTCAGATATTCTGAAATAAAAAGCTAACCACAGTTCCTTGGTTTTTGGCCCTTTCCATTTGTATTAAGAAAAAGGCATAACAGTACTCTTCTATGTGAGGAGAATGGTGATAACAGATAAGTGAAACATCCCAGAAGCTTATGCAACTTGCACTGGGGGAAAAAAGGGGTGAGACAACGTATAATTTCTGAAGACATTGGCATTTCTTGGGTACAGTTTCAATTCAAGCCTCTTCTAGTTACACATAATTTTCACATTTACATACCTTCAGAATCATAGTATCTTGTGTCTATTCTGAATATACCAAGACACACAAGCAAGCAGAACACGCAAGGTATCATAACCTTGCAGGGCTGAAAGTTGATGCCACACTATGCTGAAGACAAACCTCCTGTTTAAGTTTCCTCAACATAGGAAGCTAAATATCTGACATACTAAATCTTTCTTGGCTGGTAACTGTTGAGTCCTGAGCTATCAAACTGAAGTGAATTCCTAATTTTATTTTCAAAGGTGGACAGACATACACACTTTTAACAGACTCTAATGATAACAAGAAATTATAACTTACCCTCCTCCACCAAAAGCAAGGGAATCCATGTCTCCTTTAATGAAGAACATGTTGTCTCCTGTCCATTTGAAAACCTAATGAAAAAACCCACAAAACAGACTAGCAAGTTAAAATATCTGAACATTTCATTTGAGCAGAAGGGAAACCAAACATCGGTAAACACAGACTATGGGTGGCTAGAGGCCAATTTAATGAAGTTACCAAGTTTACACAGAAAATTCAGGGAACAGATACATGCAGACAAAAATTCTCTTACATTTTATACTATTTAAAATAAGACCATTCCAAAATAGGTCTTCTTTGAGCACTGAAACTTCTACATAATGAAAAACAACAAAAGAATACAGTTAGGTTAGATGATATGTCCTTTAAAAGGACGTAGTTTGTGAATTTTCAGACAGACACCTGGCAGAATTTAGAATAGTAAAAAAAAATCTTCACTACAATTAAAGAGTCAGGCTGAATACGTTTTTCACTATGCAAACACTACTGATTTACTGTGCACTTATGGATTCTGTGAAAAACTAGTACGACGACATTTTTTGGGCCAACTCCTAGAATTTCTCAGATTATTTACTGTTAGATTTATACAGTAAGTATTTTAAGATAATGCATATGGGGGAAAAGAGCAAAAGCATAAAATATTATTACTACTTACCTCAAAATCTGGAGAAAAAGTGAACATAAAGGTCTCCCCAGTGCCATAAAAGCCATCACTCACTTTAAACGGTTCAGATGCTAGTGCACCAAAAACCTATAAGCAAAAATATGCAAGAGAAAATACTGAAGAAAAACTACACAGCAACTGAGAATCTCTAATGACAGTAACTGATAAACAAATCAGGTTATAAGTGTTGCCAGATTTGGAATTCACTACAGGATAAGCCTTACATGGTACCACGGTTCTGAGTGCATTGATTGAGATATGGTATGGTGTTTTGTGGTACAATTGGAGGAAAGAAAAAAAAAAAAAAAAGAGAGGACACTCAATAAAAAGTGAACACAGCAGAAAAAAAAATAATCAAAGACATAAAAACTAAACTCAGGAAATTCTCAGAAACAGTGTACATATTTTTAAAATGTCAAATCAAAAGATTCTGCTCTTTCATACGCAGCTCCTCTTCCACTTCAGCTAGGCTATTTTCAGCAAGTTCCTAGCTGTAACCAAGTTGTTATTTTTCATGGAATTTATTAATTCCAATCCACGTAACAGGTAAGCACTGGTTACCCTGTCTTACAATAGGGACAGATTTTAACTAAGCCTTTGCTGGGTAATAGAAGTACTTACAATATTCAGGAATAAGAACATTACAACAGTAGTTAAAGAGGTCTAAACTAAGGACTGATTATTGGATTTTTAAATCTGATTAAAGTAGTATTGATTTTTTCAGGAACAAGAATAGGAAAAAACCCCTGCATAATTATACAAAATCATCTAAATCCCACGAAGTACAACCCTCCCAAAATCAGTAATTCTGTTGCTAGTAGGGAGCTGGTTTCAACATCTTCAAGAGCAGAGTAGATGCAAGTACCAAAGCATGCCACTAGCACTCTCTCATTTGTCTGTATGAGAGAAAAAGAAAAAAAACAAAACCCAAACCCTAAAATGAAGTTTCTGTAGTTTTGTTCACATTAAATCATGAGTTTGAGAAGCACGGGACTGATGAGAGTGAGACATTAAAGCTAAGATCCTGAACATAATCCAAGTCAGGACACAAGTAGAAACTATTTTCTTCTGCCCATCCTAAAAAAACTCCTTGGCTGTACGTAGGTTTTCCAAGCATTTCTTTCCATGTTGAGCTCTATAGTAGCTGTTAACACACACAAAACTAGGCGAGTATGAACTTTACATCAGGAACTCAAGGATTATACACAGCCATCAAGCATCTAATAAAAACTGCCCCAGCTCAATTTTGAGTTACCAGTTCAGAACAACCACTGTCAGAAAATTCCTTATTTCTCAGGAATTTTATATGGTCCAGAAAATGTCTTGTTCAGACACTTCTAATTAAAATAGAAGATAGCAAGACTGAAAGAAGAGTCCCTTAATGAAAGGTGTGCTCATTATGAAACAAAACGCCTTCCCACCCTCAATACGCAAACTTCCACTGACTAGTTATGAGAAAAAAAAAAATCGCTAGTCTTCTTTAGAGTATCAGGGATGATTTTCTTCAAACGTCCTGATAACGCACGTCAGACGGTCATAAGTCTAACAGATCAATCATGCCAATAGCAGGTGTTTTGAAATATTTTTGTTGAATTCAAGCACTAATCTCTTGCAATAAACTTTCAATAATTTTGAAAAAAAAGTATGCACAACAGCAAACAAAATTAATTTGATGCAGGTAGTACTGCACATTTTAGAAGTCACTGTTGAGACCCCATTGTTATGGAGCAGAAGAGTTAGGATTCACATACCAAACTACCTTTAAGTCGTAACACCTACAGAAGCTTCCTTATGTTATTACTTTATTTATTTATATTCTGTATTTTTTAAGAACAAATTATCACTACACCAATAAGACACTTTACTCGTGTGTGAAACTGTTCCTTTACTTAAAGAGAATTACCTTTGAGCATACATGTGACCAATATTTACACTCTAAAATCCAAGTCTCCAGAGGATTTTTTTAAACTTACTCTACAAGGTGATGAAATGCAGTACCAGAGTCAGCTAGAGGTGCTCACTTTTCAGAGGCCTGTATCACTTTCAGATACATTGTTAAAGAGCAAATTCAGTGTAAAAGCTACAAGTTCTGTGAACTGAGGCACAAGTTTCTGTACCTCTGTTTTAACATAAGCTCACAGGAAAACTAGCCTAAACCTTTTTTGCACAGACATTTATTTCATTCAACATTTAGGGTCAAACACTGATAAGACATTTCTCTGTTATCCCACAGTCTAAATGACAAGAACAGGCTTAAGAGAGAAAGAAATTACCATTTATGTTTTGCTTTCTGGGGAAATCAGACCAAAACGAAGGAAGTCTTTAAAGAAGAAATGTTTATTTTCCTGTTACTTTCCAGAAAAGGTAGCCTTGAAATGAGTTCCCTGTGTTATTGAGACCTACAGCTTTTTATATTTTTCTTTTTCAGCCCATTACTAGTTAGATGGCCTCACAGGTCAGAGAAAGTTCAAGTGAGAGTTGACCACATATAACATCTAATGCAAGATTTGCAGTAAATCATACACAGAACATTAAAAATGATTATATGGTCAAACAGCAGCAACAATAGTTTAAAAAAAAAAAAGATCAGAGAAGTCCATCTCAATTCTGGCAGGATAGGTGAGGAAGTGTTTATTAGAATAACAATATGGGGAAGAGGAAAATGAAATTAGGAATTAAGTGGGTCTGAACATTGTTATCTGACATTTGTGAAAAATCAGCTGGCTTAAACATAATCACACTAATTTAGTCTAGCGCTAGAAAGACATGCAAAGTGTTCTCTTCCCCCACAATATGTGAAGAACTCAAAATTTACATTATAAATAAGGCAGTTAAAACTGCTATTTGATTTCAGGTTTAAATTAAGAGAAGCAATAGTTGTCCTATTAGAAAGAATACTCTACTAATTCTAAAATCCTTTTCTAAAAATGGGTTTGGCTCAGTTGAAATGTTATAAGTGAGAATACTTCACAGAACGATTCAGACTAGATAATGACATTTTAGATTGAGAGCAGTCAATCATTCTAAGCTGGTACATTAAGTATTTCTGAAAAGTCTCTGAGTAAAGGCTGGGAGAGGGATTCTTCTACGCATGCTTTAGTAAGTTTTGGTTAACAGCTTTTAATGACTTCATTCATTATAAAATAAGGTCTATAGAAGCTTTTCTTGTTGCCCTTGATGTCCCTGGTCAGGTTTAATTCTATCAGGGTTTTACCTTTCCTAACCTCATCCCTGGCTGCTCAGACAATTCTCTGTATTCCTCCTGGGCTTCCTGTCCTTGTTTCCACCCTCTGTAGGCTTTCTTTTTGTGTTTGAGTTTGTCCAGAATCTCCTTCTTCAACCACGCAGGCCTCCTGGTGTTTTTGCCTGACTTCCTCTTGGTTGGGATGCATCACTCCTGAGCTTGGAGGAGGCGATCCTTGACTATCAACCAGCTTTCTTGGGCTCTTCTTCCCTCCAAGGCTTTATCCCACGTTACTCTACCATGCAGCTCCCTGAAGAGGCCAAAGTCTGCTCACTTGAAGTCCAGGGTAATGAGCTTGCTGTGCGCCCTTCTTGCTGCCCTAAGCACCTTGAATATTGGGTTGACTCAAAGGATCTTGATATTGGGCTGTCTCAGTCTTGTCCAGTTAAGCTTTGAGTATCTCCAAGAATCAGGTTCCACAACCTCTCTATGTGCAGGTTCTATGTGCTTCCATCAACAAAGCTGCGTCTTGAAAGATCACACTGTTGCTATAAGCAACATTAAAACAATCAGGATGTACAGCAAAAGAGCAATTTGCTTCCCGACAGTTATTTGGGTCCATTGAGAAGTGATGTCTATAGGGTTTCTGTGTGAGATCAGATTGTTGTGGCTAGTTGCCAATTTTAGGTACCCATCTTAACAAATTCTAGCCTCCATTTTTCACACTTTTGCCATGTATATAACACAATTTGAATAATGACTTCTTATAAAACTAGGCAGTCCTTTGGGGGGTTAACTGCATTAATTCCACTTGGTTTAGTGGCTCATGTCAGGAATTAGGTGTTAATTTCTTTTTAAGTGGCTGTCAGAGTAGAGACCAGAGCTTGGTGTCTTCGCTAACAGAAACAGATACCAGTAGATAGACAAACAGTCCGTAACAACTATAACGTACATATCTATAGACTTCTTGGGCACCTTTATTAGAGGATGTCCTAGAACTGACAGGCAATTTATGTGGCCTCCAATTCCAGCTTTCAACTGGACAATGTTCAGCTTTTACAAAAATAAAGGCTTTGTTTGCAAAAACTGAGTGTTTTGGCTGGCTTTTTTTTTTTTTACAGCCCTTTAAACAAAATTGCTAATTGATTTAAAAAAAAATAAATCAAGATTGGAGAAGATTTTGGGGAAAAAAAAATAGGGTGAGGCTTAGCAACCTTTAAAGAACTACAGTATGAAAAATTAAAAGATACACTTGCTCCTTACTCAGCTTATCGTCAAATTCACATAAAGGCTGTCTTCATAAACATAGACAACAAAGAACAGGGTCACAGAAGAAATAGCCCAGAAAATAAACCAATTCTAGTTTGAAGGAAAAGTACCTCAAGCAATAATAAGACAAAACCAGTATCATTCATAAACACAGAAGCTACAAAGTGGGCAGAACAAGGTACGCCAAAAATGACTGAGGAGTTACACTCAGCAAATGGCAAGAAACTATCTGGTCATAATTCTGTCATTCTTCAAAAAGTCTGAATCTCATTTGGGATCTTCTCTGAACTAGATAGTTTAGAAAGCAGGCAGTGATCTTGGAGCACAAGATATGAAAACATCTGGTCTCTCTTAAAACACCTTCTGGAAGGGCATAAATAGTATTTATCTTAGCATATTCCTAGTGAACTATTTCCAGATACACCCTCCTATATAAAAAGTACTCAGATTCTTTTTCAGTCATGGAAAGCAGTTTTATAGGACTATCTGCCAGGAAGCTAGAAGATATTAAAGATAAATTAACCACTTTCAAAAAAATCAGTAGTTTTTTTAAAGAACGGATGACACTGATTAATTACCAAAGGGCACAGTAGGCTATCACTGTCTTATTTTACACGATTGTAGATCCTTCCATCAAGAGGAGAAAGACTCTACACTGAATTTCCAGTGTATTGAACTGCCAATGAAGACATTTCCAGTGTATCGTGTTTAGAATGCAAGGGTACTGTAAAATTAATTTTTTGCTGTCAAATGCAAACACATGTCTCATTAATAACTTGACACAGAACTACTGAAAACACCACTCTCACTACACTGGTGAAGGACTGAGCATGTAAAATTTGTCTGAACCTTTCCTTCTGCAAGCATATGTTGCTCACTGAATACACATGGATTCCACTCACTCCTGTGTGGAACCTAGGTAAGATCTAGCATACACTGTGAAAGATAAGTTCAGTGGCTACTTGACCCAAAAGTCCAAGGAACATTTTCATACACATTCCTCGGCATCAGCCTGTAAGTTGAGATGTGCCATTGTTTGTTTCACCTAAAAAAAAAAAAAAAAAAAAAAAAAAAAATCATCACATGTCTATGAATTCCCTGTTTTCATTGGGCAACCATGATACTTCTTCAACATGCAAGTTGAGATATTCATATATGGAAGGTCACCTGAATACTTTCAGCAAGAGAACAATACTACATGCTAGTGGCAAGACAGCTCTATCAGAAAAGGAGCATTTTCTTTCTGGGCCAGATAATCAGGTACTAGGAGGTAGATATCTTACAAGTTAATCTTGAGAAGATAGTAAGGGAATCAGAGGAGCGAAGTTACCAAAGTACATTTGAAGAGGCTGATGGGTCTGTTGAGACACCTCCAGTCTATTGAATAGCTTTTATCTTCAAGGTTAAAAAGTAAATGAAGAAAAGTTCCCTTTTAAAGAACTTCTGTGAAAGAGTGCTCTATTAGCAGAGATTTAGAAGGTATTTTTCTTTTTAAGGGATCCCTGAGGCAGGAAATAGAAGGAAAAAAAACAAGTTGTGACTTGAATTAGAAAACATACCCTTCATTTACAGTTTTCAGACCTCCTGAATGATATGAGGTGATATGAGCCCATCTTCCGAAAAATAAAAACAGTGGTTACCAAAGTGGGACAGATAAGTGAAGAAAATGCTACAGATTTTGCAGTGGTTCTGTCAATTCTTCATGACAGCAGCAACTTGCTTCCATGAGAGAGCACAGAAGTTTCAGAAAGAAAGAATCAGTCTCATGCTGCCTGTAATGTTCATCTGTCATTAGAATACTCAAAAGAGGCTGTTTGCTATTCAATTGGTGAGATGTGATCCACTTTCTGGAATTCATACCTCAGTCAAAGAAGAACAGAGCACAACTACAGAGACTCAAGGAACAAAAATTCATTATGCAGCAAAGATCCTGCAGCCCTTGAATGGGAGAGAGATGCTGGCTGCAGCCACAGAGTGTACCAAGAAGCATCATCCGCAGCTGGCAATGACATTTCAACTCAACAAGATCTTCCCAAGTCAGAAAGTTTTAGACTATATTTCTCGTAAGTTAAGTGCATTAAAAAAACATATGAAAAGAAAATTCAGTAATTGGGCATTATGAGAGTCACGCTTTGTGACAGTGAACTTGTATTATTCCCTAAAGTATTCCCTAAAAATGTAGTATGTCAGAGGACTGCTTGGACAGTGAAACGTTTTTAAAAGCCTTTATGTAACTACCAAGGGGAAAACTAGCTTGATACAATTTTATCTCCCATGATGGACTGAAGTGTCAACTCCTTCTTTTACTCCTCAAACATTTTTCTTGATGGGTCCCCCAACCTCCACACAAACATTTTCCTACCTGTCCATCACTGTCCTTAATAACCAACAGCACAGGTGTGTCTAATCCCAGCATAGTTCGATACAAAGTCTTCAAGCTCATGCCATGCTTTGCAGTACTGTAGACAAGAGTCCATGGATATCCAATGGTTCGTGGTGGAAGAGACTTTGTGAGCTGTTAAAAACAACAACCCTCTTATTTATTATTTTATTATTTTTAAGAATATATTACATATAAATGAAAGCTGATTAGGTTCTTCTGAACTGCTGCAAGTGGCCTTAAAAGCTAGTTTAAAATTTCAGACCAACCCTGAAGTTTCACGTATGTATTTTCTATCCCTGGTCTCTCAAGCAGGTATCATTTCCTAGCTCTACCAGTGACCTGCAGGAGAAGAATGATGTACCAACTAAAGAACATGTGTTTGGCAAGGTCTGTAAAAGGTTTATCTAAAGATAGTAAAACAACATAGTTATTGTTGCATAACAATACTATGTATGAGTACTGGGGAAATGGATCACTCAAGTCAACAGGTAACAAGCTGAAGGGTAAAAGATGCTTGCTCCCCTGTTCCTGTGCCTTTGAACACCATCAGCCTTGACCCAGACCTTCAATAAAGACACTTAATGAGGTGACTTTGGACAGGACAGCAAGAACAGCTTGGCTTTCACTGCAATTTTCAAGGAAGAATGAAATAAGGGCAAAGACACAGACTAGTGTTGTCATCGTGTATGATAAGAAAAAGATAAGAAATAAAGCAACATTTTAGCTATGAATTGTGTTGTGCTTATGCATTTGATCTCATACAAGGTCTTCCTACTGCTGTTTTACATTGTGGTCATAGCATTTGTGATACATTAATGTATAATACTAAAAAATGGCATATATAAATTAACACCTTTTCAATTTGTTCTGGTTGTAGTAATTCACTGGGATCGCTAAGATTTGGTCGGAATGCTTCAGGCTCCAGGTCTGTTTTGATATTCGTTGCCTGTTTTGAACTGATATCTTCTCTTGTCGTTATCTGCAAAAAGAACAAGAAGAAAATAAGTATTCACAATTCTATTAGCAAGGAAGACAAACTTTGCAGGTTTAAAAATCATGCAGTTACTGAATTGCAGTTATGCAACTCCTTCAAAAGTTAAGAAATCCATTAGATTCGATCTGACTAAGATTTCCATAGCTTCAAATAGCAAGCCGGCACTCAACTCCATACTAACAGTAAGTTACACAGACACGTACTCAGAAGCAAGCTATGGTTTTATGCTAAAAACAACATAAAAAGAAGAGTCCTCATACACAGCTGAGGGACTTCAAATGCTTTTCAGAGGTCAGTTTACACAATGCTTGCATTTTAATACTAACATAACATTTATATTAAATGTAATTAAAAAATACAGACAGAAAAGGAACAGAAACTTCAACATGGATATTTCTCAGTAGTTTCTGAATCAACACTCTTTTAGAGTACTTGTGAAAGTTTTCAGATACGCAGTAGACATGCGGGAGCACTTATGAGAATCAAAGCAGAAAGAACTGAGAGGGTGGGGAGCAGAAAGCAGCAGCAATACTTATGTTGCATAGTGCCCCATAGCTTTGAGGTCTGGCAAAGATGCACTACGCGTCAAGATCCTGTAGCAGTTTAAAATAACGGCCCCATATATCTACCCTATTGAGTTGCTGTAGATCACCATTTAGTGGAGGTGGCAGAAGGCCACAAAACTCCTCATTCGATATCATAGTTCACGACAGCTTCTTACCCTAGTCCACATTCATTGGCACTTTCAAGCTAAAGTGTCATGTGTTGAGAACTAGACTGGTTGAGACACACTCAGGTTTCCTTCTACAAATCTTGCTGCAGGGATAGTTAAAACTTGCTGTGGGGATAGTGAAATCTGACAGAGGAGTAGAACAAAGTGAAGGAAGTTAGTAACTTAAGCCGCTGCAGCAAGACTTATTAAAATGTTGAGAGATTTGCTAAAGAAAAACAAAAAAACCAAACACACACTTAAAAAGAATGAGTGCATCTGAAAAATTTATCAGCCTGAACCAAGTTTCACTGAAAGTTAGACAGTCCAAATTATTTAAAGCCTGAATCCTGAGAATTTCAAGAAAATACCTGTCAACAACACCTGCCAACTCCAGAATAACAACCAGTGTTTGCCACGTACCTCATACTCTAAACATACAGGACAACTACGGTATTTCTCATACCACCACAATAACCTTTGCCAAGCTTTTGCAAAGATAGCTTTCTTAGTTAACAAATGAAAAGCTGAATCAAAGAAAACTCTGAAATACAGATAAGACTTTTGAGCAAATACAACCACCTGAGCCAAAAAAAAAAGGATATCCTTTTCCTTTTCCTCAAGAACTATGAAAGAAGTTACTATCACAAATGCCTGTTACTTAAAAATAGGTTTATAAGGTTGATGTATCAAAGTATATTCATATGATAACCTAATTACAACATTAATTCTTAACTCAAGAAAAGATGCGCTTAAAGAAAGTGAGTATCAAGCAAGCAAAAAGCTCAAGCCTTTCATTTTTCAACGGATGGTAACAAGCATTTCCAATGTAAACTATGCACTAATTCCCGTATCACAACAACAACAAAAAAGTATAGACATTTAACCATATAGCTTCACGTACAAAAAGATGATCTACAGACTGCATTACAGAGTGCTATAGTGCTATCTATGAAACATGTTATTTGGTAATCTAACTCTTTTCCATCTTAAAAGCCTTTCATCCATCATATGCTACTGCTTCAACTCCATAAAAGTTCAGCATTGTTCAAGTGTACAGTAGAAAGTTATTCCCTTTGTTATTCTTTAATTCCAATTAAGGCATACCATGCAAAATATGAATAATTTGGATTGAAGTGGTGATGGTGGGGTTGTGGGTTGGTGGGGTTTTTTTGGTTGAATTTTTTTTCCTTTTTAAAATTATTATTATTATTACTACAGTAAAGCAATTTTCTTCTAGGAAGAACATTGCTTTGTAGAAGTGGACAAAGACGTGTCTGTTCAAAGGTATCTGACAGAACACAGTGTAGTTTTGAAACTTGCAAATTTATTTCCCGCCAAACTGTGACAGAGCAGACTGACCTGTAGTCAGACTCCAGGGGCTTCCGAGGTTAGCAGACTGCGTGGCAGTTACACCAAACACTTAAACGGCCTCAGAGCAGAGAGTTTATAGGCTCCAGCCCATCACATCAGATTTTTTTAAGTCAGTCTAAACCTTGAGTTTGGGCATTCCAGGTGAAAGGTATTTGGAAAGAGCTCTTGCACTTCCAGGATATTAATACAAGGATTCTCCACCACCACTTCCCACAAACCGAATTGTTTTGTTCTAAAGTGGGAATGAAGATTTTTTTTAATTTTTATTTTTTTTTTTTGCAAAATTTCTGATTTTCCCATAGAAGTAGAGCTTCAGTTCATTGGGTTCATGCTCATTATTGATTTATGTAACCATACTGCTTACAAAACATTTTAAAGTAATTAATTACTGATGATTAAATAAACAGAAATATGAGCTAAGAAAATGTTTACTTATGTGTAATTACATAATAGGTGAAAAAAAGCCAAGTAAAAAAACCAGAACTTAAACTTTTTATAGTTTCAGCAGCCAATTACTACTTGAAAACAAAATACTCAATACTTCTAAGGAGTTCTAAGCTATGCTTTTCATCAGTAAGTTATGCATGATGTACACAGCAGCTAACAATTTTATAACTGTCAAAAAACTAAGAAGCACCTAAAGAGAATGCAAGTATCAGTTTAAGTCCGTATCAGTAAACCTTCAAAGATCCAAAACTAAGTACTGTTTATAAAGTACTGTTTTTGGAACAGACAGTTCCATTACCAGCTCCACATGTATGACCTTTGCTGTATTGAACTGCCTCAGTTACCTGCTTGCATAACAGGAAAAATACTTACCTATTCCACAGAAGTTGTGAAGCTTCATACTTGCCAAATACCATAAGGTTCTTGACGAAAGATTCCTACATAAAATTAAACACCCATGCAACAAGGTTTTGGATTCTTCACCTGGTTTGCATTCTTTTTAGGAAAGCTTCTATCTAACACAACACACCAGTCTAAAGTGGAAGTTAAAACACATCACTCCAAGTCAAGCAGTACTGAGAACAAATTTTCAAATTCTGACAGAAAATTCCCGTTTGAAAGAGTTGGAAGTAATAATTCCATCATAAAATTACTGATTCCATCATAGCATTGCACAATTAAATACATCCAAAACAAAGGAATTTTCTGCAGGATCCTTGTAGTGCTGTAGACAAGACAAATCCACTGAGTGTGGGACTTGCCCTGATCAAAGACACTACAAAGAAAGATGTTTTAGTATCTGGAGATGGTGTTTAAACTACTGAAGAGGGCACCTGGAGACGTCTGCAGAGTGTGCGTAGTTCTTCGCTATTTAGAGCATCGATCCTGCGGTGATACTCAGCCACTGACACTACCTGAATATGGAGACAGGAAGACAATAATTCCACTGACAGTTGAAGAAAAGTAAAAAGGTAAGAAAGAAAAAAGTGGAGGAGAGTAACGAAGGGAAAGTGTGCAATGATAACAAACAAACAAGAAGTGTGAAGAGATGTTTGTTTCTGCAAGGACAATGAGCGTGTAGGTGATTTTAGACCTATGAGTAGACACAGCAAAATTACAAATTAAACACTAATGGCACTAGCAGTCAGATGTATCTCACTGCTCTAGGATGAGCTGATATAGGAGCACATAAAGTTACCAGTATCAGGATGCTAAATTTGAAGTCAATCTGAGTTGCATTCCTTAACCCAAACTCCTCTCAAACAGTCTTTCACCCAGATTGATGAATCCTGTGAACATGGTTTGCTTTCCTGGATAAAGACCACAAGCAAACCTCAGGCTTCTCAGTAGGTTCTGACTCTTCTATCTGGCAGTGAAGATACAGTTAAAGACAAGGTAGCAGCACTAAAGTTTAATAACTCCCCAATACCACCTTCACAGTATCTTTATTCGGGACTTTCTATTCACCTCCAAAGCTTCAGGAGCTGCTCATCTGCACCTCCACTTTAGCAGAAGGTGTACAGCCAGAAAGCCTTTAGTCAGAAAGCTCTAGAACATGCTGCTCTGGTGCAACGAGCTGGCTAAAGGACTACAACAGTCATTTTGATGTAACTACAGCAAATAATGTGATTTTGAGAACAACTCAAAATCATCATTTGTATGAAAGCATCTTAAAACAGCTGGTGGAGAGATTAAATGGATGTCCCATGTAGTAAGAGTATATTAAAAACTTCTAGAGCCTACCACAGTGCAAAGGAAGACAACCACAAGTCCAGCAGCTCCCCATCTACCTGCCCCTACTACGAGTTTGGCCAGACACTCGCCACTGTCCTGAGTACAGAGCCCAGAGTCATGCACGACTGGCTCTTGAGCAGCGATGGTTCACTCTACCCCATGCAACTGCAAGGCAAGGAAAAAGGAATACTTGTGATACCCAGTTTTATTACTGAATAATCAGTAATCAGTAACAATTTATTTCCACTATTTCCTACTGTTATCTTATAAAATATCAAGAAAATTGTTGTAAATTGTATTGGTTTGTGCATTCTCAGAGTCAAGTAGCTATAAGCTAAGCTTTAACAGAATTCCACTTAAGCATGTAAGTGATAGGGTAGTTTTATCCTTTTATTTGCTATGACAGTTCTTCGCAAATGACATTGTTCACACGAGCACCTTAAGAATGTAATCCTGAAAGGCAATAATGTGAGGACCCTTTAGCCTCGTTCCTTCTTTAAGCTCAGCCCCATCACATGAGAGGCAGTAGGTAAATTACAATGGGCCACAAATGCATGGTTAATTGAGGAGATTCTTGTCAGGGAGGGGGGGGAACCCAAACCTCATCATCCCCAACACCATTATAAAAGTTGCTGTTTCACGTACTGGAATGTAGACAATTTAATAGGCTACGTCATCTTGCCTTCAACCTGTCAAATGCATACTCTGTCACCATCCTGCACCTGGGAACCTTTTTGCTCAGTGGTCAAGATCTGACACACCTTCATGTATGCCATGGGGGTGCTTGCATCCTCAGAACAGTGTGCACAAGCTATTTTGATAAATTTTTTACCTGAGAGAAACATGAATACTTATCCAAGTATGTATACCAAGCTAAATAAACAAGTGATTTTCTTTCCTTCCCTCCCACCCCTATGTCAGCTGTCTGTTCTCCTGGTCATTCCAGGAGCTACTTTCTACTTTGTTCCACTTTAAACTTTCATTCTTATGCACAGAACTTCATTAGTTTTTCACACTGTATTAGAAATACCTGGAAAGCAAGGTCTTTAATTCGTAAAAGGCAAATCCAGTTTTGTATGCATCATACTGAACAGTAGTTTTCAGTACAGAATATTTCTTTGTAATAGAATTCTTTCATTTTTGGGCAGGTAGTAGTGGATGCCATTTATCTGTATTCCACCAAGGCTTTTGATTCTATCTTCTAGTAGCCTTGTAATCAAATCAGTTATGTATCAAATGCATGAAGAACAAGGCTGAAAAACTGGCTGGACCACTGTGCAAAAAGGGTTGATGTTATCAAAGGTTAAGGACTGGAACAGGCCTCCCAGGGAGGCTGTAGAATCTCCATCCTTGGAGGCTCTCAAAGTTTGACTGAGCAAGGTCCTGAGTCAACCTGGACAAGTTCTTACATTTAAGTCTTAAGGTATAGGACAAGGCTTTCCAAATTCCAATACAGTCCACATCCTTACACAGAAATTGCCAATCGCCCAAAATTGGAGCAATATAAGTATTCTGCCCAGGACTAAAGTACAGGCCTACCTACATGAGTTTGTTATGTGCTTTATTTACTGTGCTCTCTTCACTATGTCGTATCAGCATCCAGTTTCCTTGATACCCAAAGATACTTTTTGAGGATCAGGAAGTGTTCCTGAAGGACCCTCTGTTCTCTCTTCAGTTATTTTCTGCTTCAAAAAGAACACAGGAAGAGAGAACAGCAGCTAAACCTCTTATGGTTAATCTGGGCACTGGTTGGAACAGACCAAAACAAATGATGTGCATAGCCAGGAGATTAGTGTGCTTCAAGGCAAAAATGATTCTGCCTAGGGACTTGGAACAGCCTACCACAGGACAATTCCAAGGGCTAATCAAGTTTGAAATGACATGGGATATATCCTTAGAGATCTAATACTACCTGCTCTATTAATAATACCAACATTGATGAGAAAACATGGGATGAGTCGTATGACTCTTGCAGTGTGAATGCCTTTCAGCTTGACACTATGTGTATGTGAGTTAACCACTTAGCAGAACACACAACAGTTTTAATATTTAATGCAGTAAGTCAAACTGAGGGTTCGCATACTAATGATTCAACCAATCAAGGGGCTTAGGATTCTCCTTTTGGAGAAACTCATGTTCCTAAACCTTGCTTTTCTGAAAGTATATCAGAGTACCTAACTCTTGCAAGCTATGCTGGCATATACAGTGAGCAAAACAGAAATTAAAACTCCTAATATTGATTTTTTTTGTCTTTCAACAACACACATGAAAATGCATTTACAATTGTTTGAATGTCCATGAAGGACAGTTTGCCATGCAGATGGTAACACATCAGCCCTTCCAGGCACTGGCGATATCAGTCTGCTATACGCAGCTGTAAACATGAAAACTGCTGACACCAGCGAGGCATTCCTCTGCCACTTTAACAAAGCCACGAGTGACCAACACACACCTCCTGAATGCACATTTGCTAACAGAGGGGTGTAATTGCTGCTCTCAAACCATGTACAGCTAAACTTTCACAGTTAACAAGCAGCTGAAACTGTCTCCTTAGAGAAAGGGAGGGTCTTATCAGAGCTGAACAGTGCTCCTGTTCAGTGCTTATCTGAAAGATAAGAATGGAGAAAGTATAACAGTGTAAGTGGTTCTCTTTGACATATGTTATCTATACCCATGATTAACTGTGAATATGAAACAAAAAACAAATATTAAGAAAGAGAATGAAAGTTGAACAATTGTACTTTGAATCTTAATACATCTGTGTAAAATCAGGTGAATTGCAAGCTTCATGAATGTTATTCCTTCAAAGTAAAAAAAAGTTTCACCTTTAAAGTGCCAGGATACTTAATTGAAAAAATAAATGCCAATGTAATTATATCAGGTCATTTACAAAGATAGTCCAAATTATCAGTCCATCTCCAATTCATCAGTAAATAGGGAGGGGGAAGAAAGGATCAAACCCTTTCTAAAGGCTGTAAATATTTTCCAGAGAAAATAAGAGGTGAGTTTGTGAACTGAATGACTTTATGAATATTTTAAGAGAAAACACTAACTTTGTTTTTCAGACAAACTTAGATGCCTCCCAAAATGTTAGACACCGCTTCACAGAAAGCAAGACTGAAGCAGCAGTCCTCTCCATCAGAAATACAATTTTTCGTGACAAACTGGTTACATTACAATAATGTATTAATACATGGAGTCTACAGCATCAGATAAACAGTTATAAGGTATCATTCTGAAAAAAGACTAATTTAATTTGATTAATTTTTAATAAGTGTGGTTGCAAAGCTAACTGTTTTCTGCCTTATATGGTTTTCAGCTAATTCAGCTCCTTGTCTACCGGTGACAAGGGAAGGAAGGCACAAGACCTAGCTATTTCAAGCAGAAGAGAGGGACCAGAGAGTCCAGCAATCCTCTGAATTGGCTGGCACTGTGGTTCTTTCTCTCTTTCAATATCTTTAAAACTGTCCATCTCAGAACTGTTCTGCACACCAAGGTGTTTTCCAGAGCAGGAACAGAAGAGCTGAGTATATTACATGACAGCAACATTCTCCCTATGACCAGTATTATCACCACAGCTTTGCAGGATGGACTAAGTATCTGCCTCAAAGTACTCTAAGCCCACAGTAACTATACCAAGCTGTAATTAACATATACTGAAGATAAATTAAAGTATCTGCAATAACCAGAATTAATAAATGAACTTCAGAGGAAAGCAATCAAAGCCTGCAGCACACTGAAAGTGTTCCACTGAGTCTGAAAACCTTTATAACAAGCTTTTTTATCAAGATACGAGAAATCATTAATTTGAGAGAGACGACAATGCCAGCAAGAGAACTAAATTTAACACAGGCAAACACTAAACAAAGTTTAGGATGTTTGTGCACAGAACTAAGAATTACACTTATGAAAATTACTCTCTTAAAAAGACAGGTCAGGCAACTTGACTCATTTTGTCCACAGAAAAAGAGATCTCTATCAGCATTACCAATAAATCCCAGCTCTCTTGCAAAGCAATTTAAGGAAGTTTCAGCACTAGCAAGCACAGAAACCAGAGCACCTGGTGCCTGACCTCTCAAGCTGCCACTCCAGGAGAAGGCAGGCCGAGCAAGGTTACATCCCAGTTCTGATAGTGCCATGCAGAGATCCTCTAAGGTATGACAAGAAATTGCTATACATGCTTAGAAGTAGGTAACTGAATCAGAGCCCAGTATGGAAGTGTTTCTCTTATTTTAATCAGAAAAAGGATCAACTTCAGATTGCACAGACCATTAAATACACACAGAGAAAATATAAGCCTCTACTACCCATTTGTTTTCTTTTGACTTATAATCAACCTTTTCAGATGTTCATCTGCTACTGTACTTTGACTGCATCTGTAGTGAGGCCTAATATTTCACAATTATTAAAAATGTAAACAATATAACACCCAATAATTAAATGGAAGATCTAGTCAAGGTATGACGCATAAATCCCCTAATTATTTAGGGCAGTGGGTAGAGCAAATATCTGTCATCAAGTAAAGGTTCTAGGCTTAGTGATCAGTGTAAGAAAGCACTGGACTGCCCTCTGCTTTTTTTATTTTTAAAGAGATTCAGATTATCAGTTCATTCTACTACCCTAAAACAAAACTTAGTATGGAAAGCTGACTTGAAAAAGATCTTTGTAGCAGTATTATTGGACCATTCTGGGCAGGACAAGATACTAAAAGTGTGCTCTGTACAGCAGCCAGGGAGAATGGTCCTACCTCGAGTCTCTGACAGAAAGCATCTGGGTAAACTTGCGGTTGACCCCTAGGGTTTTGGGAATCTGGGATATCAAGGATCCAAGGCTTGCTATACTCCAATTGAAAATGAGATATTAGCAGCATATGAAGGAGTTCAAGCTGCCTTGGAAGTGGCTGGTACTGAAATACAACTCCTATTAGCACCCCAACTGCTGGTGCTGGTCTGGATGTTCAAAGGGAAGGTCCCTTCTACACATACAACTGATGCTACATGGAGTAAGTGGGTTGCACTGATCACACAGCAGACTCAGATAAGAAACCCCAGTTGCACAGGAATTCTAGAAGTGACCACACACTGGCCAGAAGACAAAGATTTTGGAATATCACCAGAGGAGGAGGAGATGTGTGCTGAAGAGGCCTCACTACATAATAAACTGCCAGAAAATGAAAGGCAATATGGTTTGTTCATTGATGGGTCCTGTCACATCGCAGCATAGCAACAGGGGTGGAAGGTGGCTCTGTGGAGTCCTACATGACAAGTCACAGAAACTGCAGAAGGAGAAGGTGAATCAAGTCAGTTTGTAGAGGTGAAAGCCATTCAGCTGGCTTTAGATATTGCTGAACGAGAAAAATGGCCAACACTTTATCTCAATACTGACTCATGGATGGTGGCAAATGCTCTGTAGGGCTGGTTGCAGCAATGGAAGTAGAGTAACTGGCAAAGCAGAGGTAAACCTGTCTGGGCTGCTGCATTGTGGCATCCCCTATCATGTACCAGCCTCTGGGAAAATTGAGTGATCCAATGGCTTGTTAAAGACTACATCAAGAGCACTGTGTGGTGGGACCTTCAAACACTGGAACATGCATTTAGCAAATGCCACCTGGTTAGTCAACACCAGAGGATCTGTCAATCAAGCTGGCCCTGCCCAATCAGAACTTTTATGTACTGTAGCAGGGGATAAAGTCCCTGTAGTGCACCTAAAATATGCTAGGGAAAACAGTCTGGGTTACTCCTGCAACAGGCAATGGCAAATCCATTTGTGGGCTTGCCTTTACTCAAGGACCTGGGTGTACTTGGTGGGTGATGCAGAAGGATGTGGAAGACCGATGCATACCTCAAAGGGATTTGATTTTAGGTGAGAATAGCCAACAGATTAAATTGGACGATGTTGACTGCTATATAATCCTGCCACAGTATTTCATCATTATCATAATTTTTTATATGCTCTACTAATGGTATTACAGTAAGAATCACTTAGATTAATGAAGAATGAACTTTGATAAAACCAAGCAAAGGGCAGTAGTGATAGAACCAGGACTAACTTCAGCACACAACAATCCAACAGTACAGACCACGCTCCTGCTGCACCCAAAGTCAGCTGCCTGCCGCACCACGCCTAAGTCTGATCCTGTTCTGACAACAGAGTGGCCTTTGCACCATCCCTCCTGCCCACAGAGATTGTTATGACAGATGGAACCCAAAGTCATGGACTGAACGACCTCAGACATTTGACAGAGATGGGCCATAGACTGTGGGAATGATATCTGTGTGTATATATTAAAACACAGGAAAGCTGGTGGCGATTAGTTGGAAATGTGTGGGAAAGTATGGGATCTGGGTATGATGTAAATGGTATAGAGTAATGGGTGGATATTGTCCTGGTTTCAGTTGGGATAGAGTTAATTTTCTGCTTAGTAGCTGGTAAAGTGTGTTTTGGATTTAGTGGGAGAATAATGTTGATAACACACTGATGTTTTAGTTGTTGCTAAGTAGCATTTAAGTTAAGGATTTTTCCGTTTCCCATGCTCTGCCAGCGAGGAGGTGCACAAGAAGCTGGGAGGGAGCATAAGCAGGACAGCTGACCTGAACTAGCCAAAGGCATATACCATAGCATAGAGTGTCATGGTCAGTATATAAACTGGGGGGAGTTGGGCAGGAGGGTCTGATTGCTGCTCAGGGATCGCTGCTCGGGTATCGGTCAGTGGGTGGTAAGAAATTGCATTGTGTATCACTTATCTTTTCTTGCGTTTTATTCTTTTCCTATATTCCTTTTCATTACAATTATTATTATATTTTTTATTATTATTGTTAGTACTACATTTTAGCTTAGTTTTTAAACTCTTCTTCTCTCAATCCATGAGTTTTACCTTTTTTTTCCCAATTCTCCTCTTCAGCCCACTGGGACGGGGGAGGAGTGAGCGACCAGCTGTGGTGCTTAGGTGGTGGCTGGGGTTAAACCATGACACTCCATAATAGCCAAAGAAAAGCCATTAGCTTACCAACTACAGTTAACCAATAAATCAAGAACCTCAGAAGTTGTGCAAGTCTCAAATCATTCAAGCTATTAAAACCAACACCACTTTAATTCCCTTTGCATAGTATCTTTGGAATATAAAGGCCAAAGATAAGTTTTTGTTGATTTTGTCCCCTTTGGTTAGCTGCAAAGCATTCCAACAAGCATTCCCCAAAGAAGGCAATCCACCTTTTGTTCTCTTGTATTGTCTGAGGTCTTTTGTCTAAAGTGCTTTGACAGAAATAATTGTTGCCTGCATTTTTGACATTCTGGAAACTTACTGGCATCTCTTGTGTTGCAGTACAATAAAGAGACACAGTAAATACCAAACAGATTCACTAAAAAAGTGGGAAGCCACCATTACTGGCTTTTTGAAAGAGGAGCATAATGTATTGGTTTGTCACTAAAATTTTGATCTCTTATCCTGAGAAAGTATTGAACCCCTACAATGTTCAGCCCAAATTTATGTTATCACCAGGAAAATAACAAAGGTCTTTCAGGTAAATAATCCAGGGCGATTTAGTTGCTTCAAGTAAGCATTCTTTTTTTATTCTGTCACTCCATTTGGTCCAGCAATTATGTTATTTCATGTCAAATGGGTTTTTCATCCAAATTTCAGAACAACCGCCGATTTAGTTAAAAATCTGTACTTCATATATGCTGCCAGTCTCTTTAATATGCTTCCCACTTTGTCTTGCGTAACACAGAAGTAATGGTACCAATAACCTTCTTACAGAAAAGAGGGAAGGACTAAACTTGCACATAGCTTTATAATCAATCATTGCAAGAAAAAAAACCCCCAACTTTATGATCATTCATTGAAAGAAAAAAAAACCCCAACTTCAAGAGTAGAGCATGTCTTGTCGACATAGCAACATGTTAAAAATATTCCCATCTGTAGATACTTCTATACTCTTTTTTCTGATTTGACTTGTTTTACATATTAAAATAGCCTGTTCTCTACCTCTCTCACAGCAAAGAAGATTCTCATACTGTCGTCTTCAGTTCAACCTCTCCTTAAGATCTGATAACTATTGCTTTTATTAGCATAGCTGGACTCTGGCTAAAATGAAGAGTTGGTCCTAAGAGAAATAATTATAACACGGGATACTACTACTTTTTTAATTAGCTGGGCAAGATATATCTACATATGTCGATATATATTAGAGAACAAATTCTTGGTAAACTTCAGATACCTTTTACACTGCTACAGGGTATGCTTAAATTACATTTGAGCTAATTTCGGAATTACATCTCCATTCTATATTCCATTGCCACAGAAGAAAATTAAGAGCTTATTATTTCAAAAGTATTTTGTTAGTTAGGAACACACCTTTACAGAATCAGTTGTTGCCACATGAAAGTTTCATATTCTACAAATAACCCAGCTCCAAATAAAAATAAAAATGAAAACCAAAGTCAACAGCACCTCTGAAAGAAGTATGCACCAAAACCCAAAGATCTGTAACTCTTAAAAAGATGGTAAAAAGCCTGGTGGCTGGCAGAGTCTGAATGAAAAATATCTTCTACATCTACCAGCTGGTAAAAGCACAACAATTATATGTTCAAGATCACTTCCTCCCTATCCCCAAGATGTTACTGTTTTGCAAGTCCCACTGAGAACCATTTCCCTTATATACTACTACAAATTTAAGTCTTTCTGGGAAAAAAAAAACCACACTGAAAAAACACAGTTATTTTCATAAACCTAGTAAACTGTAAAACCAGTGGTATTGGTCCCTGCCTTCATTCTAAAAGTCAGGGTGGGACTACAGCATACTCACCTCCATCAATTTAGAATTACTATCAGACTTTCATATGGTTGAATGACTTCTGAGACGGTATAATCAAAGAGTAACCCAGCAGACTTAGACTTTTCTACTTAAACGCCAATGCAAACTACTGTTCACAGTATTTCGCTATGAATCACACTTTTGTTGAAAAAATGCATTACTCAAAAGGAAAAAACCCAACACTCTATTTTTTTTCAAAGTAGTTTTTCTTATCTCATGCCAATGGAATACCAGCAATCAGGTTATGCACCTAGAAGTAATTCAGATTTGTGACTTAGCATCCTGTTTACGCATTCAAAATTCAAACTTCCACAAACTGCCTCTGCACCACATTACAAGAATGCAATAACAGAAATGAACAGACTACACTGAAAATTACCAGAGCATATTTATGATTAACTGGCTGGTGCTTTCTTCCCTTCTTCCCATACCAGAGACGAGACATTTCCCTTCTAAAAATAAAATGAGACTAAAAAAGAAATTAAAAAAAAAATAAATCATTCAAGGCTGTTTGAAAGCATTCTCTGTACCTGCTGTCAGCTCCAGGCACAGGCAGAGCCCCGCGACGGTGACAGGATAGTTTGCTAGACGCACACGTTTGACTGACAAGGCAGGGAACGAATGAACGAGCGCACAGCAGGGGGGTGGATCGCAGATGATGACGGTACAGAAGAGGAAAGGTTTCCGGTATTCAAGTGTGGTTGCAGAGCACTAGTTTATTAAAAAGGCTAAAATATTTAAAGATACAGAACAACTTAATTTCTCTTACACAATACTGAAGAACACAAAAACCCCAAGAACTGCTTGCGATATTCTGTTACACTGTAACTGTTCATAAACAAGTTCCAATGGAAAAAAATTTGCCCTCAATATTAAATTAATAGTTTGTCTTACTGAAATTGACAACCGTATATAAACCCTGTCAGTTATTTCTTAAGAGTCCAGAACCAGTTAAAAATGGTCAGTGAAGTTTTTTTTTAAAATATTATTTTTTAAAAAGGTTTCTAAAACATTCAGAATGCCTTGCAGCATTTTCAGTTTTGTAAGCTACAAGAAGAAAATGAATCCTTTTGTCTATAAGCTGAAGTTGCTGTATGCGTTAAATGCTAGTCCTAGCAATAAAGTATTTTTGGAATCGTGATTTCATTTTTTTTTCCCTTAAGGAAGAATGTTTATTTAAACAGGCATGTGCAACAGTAATACACACAGCAACCCTTCCAGAATTTCCTTGTAGTAACACTTGGAGGCTTTTTTCCTCCCCAGCCTCCCTCCTCCAAAACCACTGAGTGCTCTGCGTCCCAGGTAAAACATTAAATCGGCCAGAGCAGCAGCAGGCAGCATCACAACATTAAAACATCGTTCACTCGTGCTGTCGCACTGTGATCTAAAAGCCAAGATGCCCAAGCAAACAAAATCAGTACCAGAACTTGGACTTAACTATACTGCAGACTGTACACTGGAACGCCTCACCTTGTGTTAGTCTCTAACTCAATGTAATTCTGATAGGTTGCAGCGAAAAGAGAAACATTTTGTCTTTCTCAGGAGCTGCTAATTCTAAAAAATCAGTTTGTTCCAATTTATGAGAACTATTAAGGTGGCTAGTAAGAACATTTTTATCACTGGGACATTAAAAGCTGGGATTTAGTGAACTCAAATATACAATAATACACTAGATACATAGTCAAATGGTGTAAAATTCAAGCAATAAACCATATGCCTATTTACTATTTTTTTTTTAAATAATAAGCGACCTAATACTGAGGTAAAATATATATTTATATAAAAAATAAAATACAAGCTACAGCCAAGTCTGGCAAATCTTAAAGGAATGGAGAGTATGCAGGAAAAGTATTTCAAACTATCTCTGGACATGCAACTTCTAAGCCAAAAAGTAGAAGCTAGCCACACAACTAACTTCCCCACAGACTATTTTAGCAGTCTCTCCCTCCCCCCTTCCGAAAAACCAAATTCCTCCCTAATACTAGCCAACACATTGTTTCTCCAAAACTAAGGGAGGAAGAGAAGAATCTGAGCCATCACACAATTTTTTTTATTTCTAGAACACTTGATCTTAAACAATTCAAACAACTTACTTGGACATTTTTAGCTTCTCTCTAAATGAAACTGGCTCCTCCCAGAGTTTCTCAAAAGGATTTTAAAAACTTGCTCAAAAGAGAGCATTAAACTTCTTCATTAGATTTGACAACTGACTTCTTCCACTTAATTACAGCTGCAAAGTGTAGTGGGAATAAACACACTAGTGACTCTCTCTATCAGACCTCCTGCCCGGCTGTGTCGAAGCCCAGCAGCAGGTCCCACCAGCTGGCAGCTGCCCTGCAGCTGGGAGCATCTGCAGGAGTGGGAGGAAAGCAGGTCAGGACAGCCTGAGCAGCATCATGGAACAGTGTCCTCGTAAAAGTGGCAAAAGCTTTCTCTTGTGACTGACCTCCACCCCAGCCCTTTAACAGTCTTCTTTCCAATCTGATGGAGATACATTTCTATTAGAGAAAGAAGCCCACACAAGAAGCTTGACCCCAGGAGCATCCCTGAATTAAAGAAACTAAAATAAACTGCCCTTTTATTCTTTTGTGCATTTGTGGGTTATACTACTGATCTGTTAATTTATATCAGAACCTCATATCTTGCCATAAAAGTTCATTAAAAAGATTCTAGAGAGGAATACTGGCTCAGACCTGACATGTGTGCAGAACAGCAGCAAACACTTAAGAGCATCCACCTGTTTGCTACCAGGACAACAGAAGAAAATAAAATGTATCCAATTACAGTGAATAATAATCTTGTTATTGTCATTGTTAGTTAGTAACCACACTAAATACGTCTGCACAATCAATGTTCAAAGCGGAAGCACATAGTCCTTTCAGTAATTGTTACTCATGTTGTTTTTTCTAATAAACTGATCTGTCTTAAAAAATACTGAAGTAATAGTAGAGAAAAAGGAGAGTGCTAACAAATATAGGTACAGCTTATGAAATGTTTTATTTCCACTCCAAATCAATTATCTAGTTTACACTTTTTGCCATAGCAGATTTAAAGTTTTCAGCTGACACGATCTCATAACCCTCAAACACGACAGTAAATACAATAACTCTCTAAACTTGATTAGGAAGACTGGATGCTGTGTGTGAAAGAACATCTTTGCAGTTTGGTTAGATGGCATTATTCCGTTTCACCTAGTACCTAACACAATGTCCTGACAACACAGTGACAGAAAAGTTGTGATGTTAAATTCTACAATGCCCATATTTAATATGCACGCTTTTTGAGTGATATTACATTAGTAAAAAGTAATTTATTTCCCCTGCTCCTTCCCTCTTAAGGGAGGGAGGTTAGCCCAGGTAGATATCAGGGACAGTATAATTACTCAGTTTATTTACAACTTGCTGTTGACTTCACATGAAGCAAGCCATGTAGGTGACCAGGCTTTGTGATGAAAAGTCACAAATATGGCGCACTGAAGATAAGCATCCCCAAGCATCTCCTGAGAAGATTATCTATGACGCATATGTATAAAATAAGGTTATTCTCAGAATTTAATACTCCAATTTCAGAAGCAACCCTGAAAATTGAGAAAAACATAAGTCACTGAAACATAGAATGGTTTAGTTGGAAGGGACCTTAAAGATCACCTAGTTCCAAGCCCCCTGCCATGGGCAGGGACACCTTCCACTAGACCAGGTTGCTCAAAGCCCCATCCAACCTGGCCTTGAACGCTTCCGGGGATGAGGCATCCACTTCTCTGGCTGATAATTTTTCCATAAGAAAGGAAGTCTAATTTCAGAAGTCATCCTTTGTTTCCTTTCAACAGCTTAGGGGAAGGTGGTGAAAAAAGCAGCATTCTTCTGTCCACAAAATTTTCCTCAGGATTTTCAAAGGTACACCGAAAGCCATTAAGAGTCTCAAAAGCACAAGCTTTTTAGCTAAATAATTCTGCTTCAACTCTTAGCAGAGGGACTGCCCCAGTTGTCTCTATTAGACATACACGTGAAATAACCATCAATTACAATTCCACATTCATGATTCCAACTACAGGACAGTTGCAAGTAGTGAACACATTCGAATTTTCACTTACAAGTTATAAATAGATTCCAAATAGATCAAGCAGAGAAAATAGAGCAAAGCAAGAAATATCCTACACATGAAGTTGAGCGAGAGTACAGTATTTGCTCCAGTTAATTGCAAAAGCAAGAATGAAAAGTTACCAGTCTCTACAAAGGGCATTGTATTATGTTAATTGGCACCACAGTGTCTCTCTTCAGTCACATCAAATCAATTTAACTGTTGAAATTCAAAAGACTCTCCTCCTCCAGTATAAGAGCAAAGTCTATTAAACATGCTTGTTAATGCACAGCAACACATGCATAGTGACACATCCAATTTCTTACCAGACAATGCACGATGTAAAAACCAAACAACGACCTATCTTGTATATCCAATATACTACCATAAAGAGACAACCTTTCAAGAAACATATTGGAAAAATATTTTTATTTTGAGGATTGTTAATGCAGTGCAGCTTTACATATTGTGTGCACTGTTGCTTTCAAGAAGCCTACAACTTCCAGGCTTGCCCTTCTCTCTGTTGATCCAGTATTATCCAGCTTATCATGCAGCATTATGATCATACCACATTTTAAGATGTAAGACACAACAAGCAGTTGTTTCACTAGCATCCAAGCACTGAAATACAGAGTAAGGAATGGAAGCAAGTTTATAGAAAAACCAAGTTTTTGTATTCCTTATCATAAGACAGCAGTGCATACTGAAACCGAAACACCCATTTTAATATAGAAATGTTGTAGGTTACAGTCCAGATCTGAAATTAAGCACCTACATCCAATACTCCAATCTCTAACAACCTTATTCAGATATTAGTTGACCAGAAGACATAATCAGTGTTTGTGACCTTCATGTTTCTACAAACACATAGAAACAGAGTTTTGAGACACTCTAGAAGTTACAATTTTGTTAGTGTTGAAATGTTGAGTGTCTAACTCAAATATCATTTCAGGAAGGCAGAACTTCATTTGCAACTATTGGCTTGATCTAGTAAGCATTTTCAAACCACGTCTAAAGTTGCAACTGAAATGCACTTTGACAAGAAAGTTACTACAGAGTACTGTTTTCCAGAAGTATTGTATCTATATCCCAGCACAGGGAGGGTTGGAATTAGATGATCTTTTAAGGTCCCTTCCAAGCAAACCGTTCTACAATTCTATGATTTTCTACAGAAATTTAATATGCAAAACCAAAGGTAATGATTATGAAATGCAAGTCCAGAACATGACCCAGTGAATCTGGGAAAAATAATTTCCAAATATCTATCAACTCATGCTTCATTTGGGAAGTTAACTTCTAGACAGCTTTAAATCAAATCAGTTTGATTTTCTGTATTTTCCAAACAATTGACAAGCTAATGGAAACAATAAAACAGATGAGATTACAACTACTTTAAGACCAGTTTACAGGTCCTAAACCAAGAAATTTCCTGTTTTGAAATGTCTTGTGGATGAGTATTTAGATTTATGCGGACCTGAAGTATGACTCAATCCTGAATAATAGCAATAAATAAGATCAAATGACAGGGGGAAGTGGGGGGGAAGAATCAACGCTTTAAATAATTGAGAATTATTCTAGTACAGAGCAATTCTTCCATTTCCTTAACAGATTTCAGGTTCACATTGGAAGTGATTTCCTTAACTGATTTCTTCACAAGTGCCCAAGATGAAATGTCTTTAAATGCCTCTGAAACGTTTAGCTGTGGCCACACTCAAGAATTACTTGCGGGGTTTTTTTTTGGTGGGTTTTTTGTTTGTTTGTTTGTTTTTTGCATCAATACTCTGTCTGATGACCAGGGATCTGATCCTTCAGCATAAATCTGGTATTTCCAACATTGCATGATGATAAAGACCCCTAACAGCTCTAGCATCTCACATAGATATTATTTTGATTCTTCTAGATTCAAATCTAGAATCTAAAGCTAGATTAGCAATCTATGTCAATAAGTCATTATCACATAGAGAAATAAAAAGTGCATTTATACACATCCAGTCAATATAATGGTGCGTCCCATTTTTCCATCTCCCTATCAAAAAAGTTAACTACTTAAAGAATACAACAGTCTAAGTCCCTTTATTGTTCAAGAAATGTCATTAACTTTGAGAATTAACTTCATAGACCAACAGATGAAGCACTAAATAAGCAAATTAAGGTATTCTAATCCCTATAATTTCCTTTCCTTCTGCCCCGCCCCTCCAAACAACTAGTCCTTTACTTAGATACAAATATAAGGTGTAAAAATTTTATGATAAAACTCACATAGGAAAGCACAAATTGTGTAATTTCTCCTTTATGCACTAACATTTCTTATGCACGTAGGTATTTCCATTGTTTCTCCTCTAATGCCTTCTTCCCTGTTCTAAGTTGTTAAGAGCACAGCAATTTGCTTTGTATCTATCATTATTAAAACTGTAAAAACCTTGTTTGGAAAATTAGTTTCAGTTGTTCTTCCTCCCCAGATATGATAAACTGATTCTCTAAAGATTTTAATGGATTATTTACATGTGCATGCCAACTTCTGTATAAAAATATTTGAGCTTATCAGCACACTTTATGTGCACATAGGTTTAGTGGAAAGTTGATTTACCTCATTTATCTCTATACTAGATGCTGGATATGGTTAATGACATTTCACATAAGTACTTGTTTTCCATGTCTTTTTTCTCCAATGGTCAACTTCAAAATTCCACCTGCCACTTCATATAGCAACAGCAGTGGAAACAAGTCTGTCAAGGTTCTACAATCCATTTTAGGAAAACAATAGTGGAATAACTGGATAACTGGAATTTCTTGGACTGACGAATCACAGTGATATCACTTGCCACCCACAATTCTTTTTTTTTTAAGTAGTGTAGATTATTTTCCTGAATTAAAAAAAGTCAAAGAGTCTGCAAGAAAGGTTATAGAAAACAATGCATACTGGGCAGCACTTCTTATAATCTTTCTTGAAGTTGTTCTATGATCAAGTGCGGTTCATAACTTCTGCTCTGACCTATTAGGTTTTTGGGATTTTTGTTTGTTTGTTTGGTGAGTGTTTTTTTTGTTTGTTTGTTTTAAATTTACAATGTATATGCAATCGAATAACATTTATCCTTTACAGGGAATGTCAACAACACTTGTTTTAGAAAAGCAATCTTTTATGCAGCCATAAGAAACTATTAGCAGTTATTTTATAGAAACAGGAAATAGTTGTGTCACTTAAACTCATTTCTCAACCAGGATTTGGAAACTGTAGGAGAAGACAAGCAGGTTTTCCTTTTCACTCTTCTTAAACTTCTTCAAGCATAAGACTAATTCTGCTAGCAGTGCTTGAGGACCCATCCCTGCTTTCAAATACTGTGGTACCATGCCTCTACCAACACCATATGACAACTCCTTAATGCTTTCAATCTGTGGTACTAATTGGCACCAGAATGATGTTAACGCATCAGCAGCTAACAGCAAGTACCTTAACACTACATCATTAATTTCTATATACATTACTATATACACAATTTGAACTTAAAATGGAAACAAAATTAGACCATAAAGTAGCCATGGCAGTTGTTTCTGAGGGATTATACAACAGAAACAGCCAGCTTGCTCTCAAATCTTGCCATGTTTAGATGAAAGTACAGAAAATGCTTTGGAGAAAGCATTTGTTTATCAACACAGGTTTCTAAACAGTATTAATTATTTGTCCTAACAGGTAAAGAAAGCCATGAGCACTTGAACTTATACATGCAAGTGTACTCATATGTAAAAAAAGAATACCATGATAAATATACCTCTATACCTCCAAGGTTCAGTGTAGGTGGTAAAAAAACCCACAAAGAAAACAAAAAACCTCACACACAGCCCAAAACATCCTCTGTTTCTTGGTGTATGCCCATTCACTTAAGTATAAGAAGGTAAAAGAGATATTTGAGGAAAACAAATGGGGATAACACCACAAACCTAGCAGCAGAGTTTCCTTTCTTATGTAGTACATAAAATAAAATACTTGTCTATTCATTTCTAGTGGACACTAGAGACAGGTCTTTAGCATGGACTGATCTTAAGTAAAAAAGTATCATTTTTAGACAGCTTTGCCAATGGGACAGGCAGAGGCCTCTCAGGGAGGCAGATACTGAGGAGCAACATCAGCAACAGGAGCTACAAGGTACCCTACACAGAGTTTGTTTTATACTCTAAATAACTGACCACAATGAATTAGTCGCCTTTACTGATGGTAAAGTTAGACGGTAGTAGATTCATGGTTATTTCTGTTAAGTCAGTTATTTATTAAGTGTGTAGCATAATACAAAAAGAGGCAGCTAAAGGATTCCCTGGATCTCTTTTTTGGACACTTCATGTGCAGTATTTGAGTAAACTAGTGTTTACTATGACAGCAGGAGTCTGGATCTCTTTGCCCCTAGATCAGTTGAAGTTACATCTACCGGATCACTTCAGGGAAAAGGCTGATAGGAAATGTACTACTGTCTATACAGGTAGAAGAAAGCACAAGCAGATGACAAATTGGAGTAGCTCAGAGTGAGAGTTCAGTCCTATTCGTTGATCCATTTAATGAACTTATAAACAACTCCTGCTACTTGTTTCATACCTTACTGATCTTTGCTTTTGCTTGTTCCTTCTTCCCATAATTCCTTCTCTGCTAAAAAAGCACAGTACTTCCCTAAAGTCTCTTGATGAAAAGTGGCAGCTGAATATGTTAACATAGGACTACCAAAGAAGCAAAAGCTGTCTCAGAGCACCACACCTGGGGTACCCATTAATCCTCTTCCTTGTTTCTCCAGTTTTAAGATATTGCACAATGATAGCAGAGAGAACACTTTTCCAAAAAGAAAGCTAATCCACTAGCTTCCTCTTTCAGTAAATCAACAGTACTTCGTGATGCGTTTGTACATCAAGATTTCGCTTCCCATTTCCCTTCCACCCTGAGCTTTCCCATCACTGTGTTCTGAAGAAGGTAGCCTATGTTTCATCCCAATACCCACAAAAAGGTTTTAATGATACTGTTTACCTGCTATCTTAGGTCATGCCTGAATCAAGAGCTGACAAAGAAAAGGCTTGTTGGGTTAAAGGAAGGAAGTATATTGACCGAAAATGACTGAAATACGATGGGAACAACGGGTATGACAACAACAGCTACAATTCCCTGTATGTACTGATACTTTCTAGCACATATGTTAAAAGCCACTAAAATGCAGTTCTATGTGATGACAGCTTGAACCATCTGGTACTGTCAAACCTTTCTGATCAAAAAGTTAGTTTGTACAGCTTTTAGATTTGTGCTAAAACTCAGTCATGAGAAGTGACGTTACTCAAGTTAAAATGCACAGACGACCACGTTAGCATATTTCTTGCATTTGAATAACCTCTTTTTTAAAAACATCCATCTCACTAATCACACTAATGTAGAAATCCAGAAATTTGATAATCTTAAGAAAACAAAACTTGACATAATTTTCATATAAGACACATGGAAATAACAACATTTTTGAAATATACCTTCTGCAATTGTTTCCAGAGGAGACCTAAATAAAAGCTTAAGGCATGACCTCATTCTCTAGTAAGTAACTTACAAGTTTCAATACTTGTAGGAAAAGAACTGCCTCTATCTTCAGAAGTAACTCCTAAAAAGTTACAGCATTTAATCCTGAAGAAAAATTTGCACTATTTTCTGTGGAAATTATTGTGCAATTATACTAAGGTGCAAAGTTATTGAAGAGCTTACTAAAAGAGAAACATACTGTGCCTTAAACCATAATATTCATCAATTGCCACTGATCCTCGTGTTCCAAAAGGCCAAGTTTTAAAACATCAAATACTTATAAAGGCTTTCAGCAAGAATCAAGACCAAAATATATTGCTGGTAAAAATACTTGAGCAATATATATGCTGAAAATGTGAAGATTCAAAAGACATGTTTTTATGATACTAATCTCAATGTCTCAAAGCAAAAATGATCCATACAAAATCATTAAGCTGCTGAGACAGTGTTTTGTAACCATAGCCTAATACTTCAGCTGAGTAAGTGAGAAGTTTGAAGTCAGAGTTCTGTTATGATTCTAAATTTTGGAGCTAAGAAGAAAACTGTTACCCATAGTTAGACTATTGCATTTTTCTTTAATTTCTTTCACACCCTACATAAAACAGAAGTGTAGACTTCCTTAATTTCAACATGCTCCTTTGTGGGGCAGGGGCGGTGCAGAAAATCAGTCTTACAGTCAGAGATTGCAATTGCTGTCCTGACTCAAGTTAAACAGTGCCGATGGGATACTTCTACAATATATATGACAAGAATCAAACTTTTGACTGACACTTGAATGCACAAGACTACAAGTGCTTTAACTTTATGTACACTACAAAACAAAGCCACGTAGACATGTAAAGATGTGTCCATAGAAACACAGTGGACACAGATTCACATGGGAGAAATGTGTTTGTTACAAAAGATAAAGAGATAGTACTAGTTACAATATATTACTAAAATCCATGTAACAGCATCTTAATGTATGAAGAAGTTGTAACCAAGAAGTTAATTACTGGATTACTGAAAAAACACGTCATTAATAGATTAATTTTCCTTGTTTGTCATCTCATCCCTGTTTTGAGACTTACCAATAAGTATTAAACATTCTAGATACAGGAATAATAAATATCAGAAAACCGTCAGTTTACTTGACTGAAAGCTAAGTCTGCTTCATCCAAGTTGCAACTTCTTTGCTGTATTCACATTCCTTTCAACTCTGAGTTTTAAGTTATAATTTGCTTCATATAAAAGTGACTCATAATTGTGAAATGTTGCCCTGAATTGATGTTAGAGCAAAGCATTAGGATGGTATAAATTAAACAGTCATGATCATAGTAAGCAGACTAATAAAGCATATTTTTTTTTTAATACTTTCATAGGAATATGGTTAAAATGTTGTTAAACACTTTCAAATAAGAAAAACAAAACAATCTTTGACATTGTTCTTCCTTACCTCCCACTCTTTAGCAGCATCTTCAGTAGTAGATTCTTCACTAGTTTCGGGCTCTTCCTTCTTTTTTACCACTATAAAACCAGGTTCCCGAAGAGATTCCCCAGTATCTTCTGCATATATCTCTGGACTCCACTGGATAAAGAAGACATACAAGTGATCCGTCCTAGAGAAGTCAAGTAATGATACAGAAAAGAAAAATAAAATAAGTTTGTGACCTTTTGGGTCATGTCTAATAACTATAAAATATGTAAGGTGAAAATGAAAATACTTACTATTTCATGTTTTACTAGATATTAGACACACATTTGAAAAAAGCTAGGGTTTTTTTTTAATTATATGAAGCTGACACTGGAGGAAAAACAGGAAATAAGTTGGCAATTGACTAGCTGTGTTTTTGTATACAAGTACAGTCCTTCAACCACTTCTGTGCCATTGGAAATCTCTGTTTACAACTGAAATAACTTCCAAAACACTATGCTAAGTTTTTTTTTTATTTTATTTAAAGAGTTACATAAACATATAAACAAAATTGGAATTTAAATATGTCTGTATGTCTCTTTTCCCCACCCTGAAGAAGAGCTGAACACTCTCAATACATGTAACTAAAATTATACAGACTGTGAGAATTACTACAGATCAGAGGAAACAAGGTTGAAAGTGTGTATATAGATAGCTAGATCATAAACTACATACTACTCTAACTACAGTACTGCAGTAAGTTCCAAGATTCAAAGTTACCTTCTTTTATCTGCCACAAATAGCATGGTTCTCCAGACTGGAAGAACAGAATGCCCAAATTCTCAGAAGAAAATTATTTACAGTTCTAACAGATGTCAGTCTATCTGTTTAAGCATTTCCTGTAGGTGCTCAGATAGAGCATTTATGAAAAAAGGACATGCAATGAATCCACTAGTACCTCTTCATCATGGAAAAGACAGCTTCAGAGCTAGAGCTTTATGACTATTGTTATCAAGAGTTTGAATACTCCTTATGTCTCTCTTCAGAGATAGTTGCTACAGTGAATCTGCACACTGGATTAGCATGAAGAACAGTATTTAGACTTCCCGCCC